>NC_056730.1:1008032374-1008247374 GCF_019279795.1 Protopterus annectens | reverse complement strand
AAATGTAAATGACTGTTGTCATTTGTGTTTTCACTTTTGTCCAAGTTTAACACCAGAGGGGGATACATAGTATGTGACTATTATTTTTCTTTTTTCCGGGGGGGGGGGGTGCAATTGCTAGTCAAAGATATGCTATATATATATCCTTGCAACCTTTTGTCTTCCCGGTTTTATGTCAACTGCTATTTTTCCAGTTCTGAGAATCAAGCCTTGGATACAACACATTTCTTCCTTAGGGAAAAAAAAGACCAAATGTCTTTCTTTACAATTTTTTTTTCATGCCGTCAACGGATCAAAAGGTTGGGAAAAAACTTAAAAATGTACCTCAGAAAATTTATAAGCTTTGTGGCTATTCTTAGCCTAGTGGTTCTGAGCTCTCCAGCTTAATGCATTTATTCCATCCTACTGTAGTCTTGCTCAGTTAAATATATTGGGAGGATGCAGCAAAAGCAAAGTTGGAGAGTAAGCCATTGGAGACCAATATGCTCTAATGTATATCTTTGAGTTTTTTTAAACAACCTTTTTGATCCAATGATGGTCTGAAAAAATCCTGACAAAAGAAATCCAGTCTTATTCTTCAACTTAAAAAAAAAAAACAGATCCATTGGCAGGAAAGAACACAAGCTTTAATTAAACAACCAAACTGACTAAGCGCTTTCACCCAGAGTTGGACTTCATCAGAGTCAGTATAAAACAGCACCAATAACATTTATATAGCAATTAGCTTTAATTAATTGGACAAATTACACTCTAAATTGTTAAATACATTTAACCCCCAAGTACCCAATTTCCTTCAACAAAAAAAGTTTTCACATATTATTCTTTGGCTTGATGTCCATGCTAAAGCAACAGCAAAGTTAAAAATAAGAATGAATAACTCACTCATATTATACAATAAAGAAGTAAAACCTAACCATAAATTTAATATTAAATAAGCATCTAAAATGTATATACGTTATAAGAACTGTGATTTGTATTTTAATACACATGTGTTGAAATGTTGTCACTGATGCCCAGTGCATTATATGCATCCAGGTGTAGCTGCCATAAACATTCCCTAACTTCCAGTAAAGTTTTAAGATCTCCCCCCAAAATCACGTTTTGGCAGTCTGTCAATGACAAAAAATAAAAATCTTTTAAAATTACTACATTCTTGCTGTGGTTAAATAGGGCATTAGTAGATTTTTTTTTTATTTTTGATGCCCCTATTGTGCTCAGGTATTCATATTCTCAACTTTCATGTGGTCATACCCACGTAAAATGCAGTACAGGATAAACATGTAGCCAGATACACAACCATACTTGTGTTACAGTTACAGTACCCAGGACATTTTAATGTTTTCTTGTAACTGCAAATCTGTACATATGGTCCATTGTTAATAAATTTACAAGTGCTACATGCATTTACCCATCCTAGCAGGTCTCTGACTGGTTGTCCAAGAAGTTTTTTCAAAAAGATCTTTCAAATTTAGACCTCTACTATTAATAAACCAGGCCTATATTAGAACATCAAAGTGTCAGAACTTTGAATGTTCTAATATCGAACCAAATTCAGTGAACGCTGACAACATCAAACATTCAGAACAGCAATTTTTTTTCCTAGGGAAAAAATTTGCTGTTCCGAAACACATACACACAACACAAGCACACCAAACAAACAGCAATCCACACACATACACCTAAAATCTTACATCTAACCCTACACTAAACTGTACATATACCACTAACTATCAACTTACCTTTACCCAAACCCTAACCCTAAGGTCCGTCACAATCGCACACTCACCTCACCCGTGCCCGAACCCTAACTCAACTACCCCACCCTAACCCTCACGTCCACAATACTGCACACTTACCTGACCCGTGCCCTAACCCTAACTCACCTAACCTGCCCTAACCCTCATGTCCACACAATTGCACACTTACCTGAACCTGACCTGTAACATTCCACCACAGCTCTGAAAATAGCGAAGTAGCAGAAACAGACAACCAAATTCTTTCCCTTTGGAAAAAAATCGGTTTTCTGCAGCTTCGCTATTTTTAGCATTCTCTGAATAAGGTTCTGAAACATCAATGTTCTAATATAGACCCAATAAACCTTGGAACACACCCAATTACATCTTTTAGTTCCTGAGTGAAAACACTATACCATACAATGTGTATAATATCCTTAACCTTTGTTCCTGTCGAGTTGTACTCAATAACCATAACAGAATGGTAGTTCTGACTGTGGTTGTTGTTGTCATGTATTGTATCAAGGTTTCTGTTGTTATCTAGCAAAATAGGCCTAAAGTCATCAGCTCTCCTTCTTTACTAACATTAGTTATTAAATCAGAAGTGTACCCTCTCTTTCTGAACATATCTATCAACTTGTCAAGTTCAACCCTAAAACAAATATCTTGACTAACTATTCTGGACATACGTATCATCTGCCCCTTGACTACATTTTTCTTTTGATAGTTAGGTTTGATAGTTAGGATAGCAGCTGTCATAATGTAAGAATGAATTACTCTATGTTTTTTTACAAAAAATATTATAATGTATTAGACCATTTTCTTTATATAACTGTATGTCCAAAAAATCAATTTTAACCTTGTAGAAATGACTTGTAAAATTTTAAAAAAGTTGTTGTTTCATTCAGATAGCCAATGAATTCATCAAGTTCATGCCTGGAGCCCTTCCATAAAATAAGCATATCTTCCAAATACCTCCACTACATCAAAGGTTTGGACTTATACTCAGACTTAAATACAAATGTCTCTTTCCATTCAGCCAACACATGGTTGGCATAAATGGGTATGCATCTGGCTCCCATCGCTACCCCAGTCATCTGTTTATGATAGTCACCATCAAACAGTATGTAGTTGTTGAGTAGTACAATCTCCATTAGATCCACTAAGAGGCTTCTCTTTACTTGATGCAGTTCACTGTGTTTTGCCAAACTATTACTAAACCAATCTAATCCAATTTGGTGGGGGATCACAGAAAACAAATTAATCACATCCACTGTTATTAACCAAAATTCTTCAATACATTCCACCTGGATCTTCCTAATACAATCAAGGAAGTGCCAATAATCTTTTAAGATGTGTGGTAAATTATCCAATATATTTTTACTTGTAATATCTATATATGATGCAAGGGGCTCAGTTTTTGAGCCTCTAGCTGCCACAATAGGCCTAAAAGGTGGACAGTTGATGTTCTTATGAATTTTGGGAATTACAAAAATGGAGGGAATAATAGGATGTTCCAATGAAAGACACTTAAACTTTTCATTAGTAATAATCTCCTCACACATGAATTCATATAACTGCCTATCAATTTTAGTATAGGCTCTTTACACATCAAATTTAGATACCAAGTCATAAGTTTCTGTATCATGTAATAATAATGTAATAATAATTACCCAGTTAATTAAAACTAATTGCTATATAAATGTTATTGGTGGTGTTTTATATTGACTCTGATGAAGCCCAACTCTGGGTGAAAGTGCTTAGTCAGTTTGGCTGTTTAATTAAAGCTGGTGTCCTTTCCTACCAATGGATCTGTTTTTTTTTTAAGTTGAAGAATAAGACTGCATTTCTTTTGTCAGGATTTTTTCAGAACCTCATTGGATCAAAAGGTTGTTTAAAAAAACTCTAAGATATACATTAGAGCATTTGGTGCTTATTAGGCCCCATAGTGGTTATTTCCTGCTGCTAGTGTTCGTAATAATTGAGTTTTTGAAAAAGTTATCAGAATGCAGTCTTGCTTAATAAAGATGTGTTTAATGAATGAGTGCAGAAAAAACAGAAAGATAAAATTGTGAGAAGAAGCAAATGAAGAAATCACTTTGTATGGTGTGTCTAGACTAGGATGTGGGGGGACTCCACTGGGTGATATATGCAGGGCTTTCTGTGAAGTCCTTTATCTAGGGTAGCTGAAAAGCTAAGGCCAGCCTTGGCAGTATAGTTTTTCATTGAAGCATCATGAAATAATGAATGTCACTCATCTTTCTTTTTATAATATCATACCCATATTATACATACACACACACACACACATATATATATATATATATATATATATATATATATATATATATATATATATATATATATATATATATATATATATATATATTGTGTAAATGATGTATGTTTTATTGATAATAAAATATTTGATTTAATTTCTTCAGTTAGCTGTAATGAGTGTTCTTTTGTTATATAATTCCATTATGAGGATTTGGGTGTTGTTTTATAATTATCAATATCTTGTAAAATTTTGAAATACCATTTCCCATGTCACAATCATTAAGTATGATTTCATATAGGCATTTCATAAGTTTAGGTATTTCTTTAAATGATGAATTACTAATTATTCTGCACAAATCTTGCGAATACATCAGAATGCTTTGCATAGTTAGCCAATCTTGTTGTGGAATTATGCATGTTGTTTCCATTGTTTGCATATCCAGAACTTTTAGTTCTTTGATACATTGAAGCCAACAAACAAATCCTTTCTGTTCCCAGGAATTAATTATTTTTCTGTATATTTTATGTGGATTGCTCTTTGTAACTTATAAATGGTGTTAAAAGATTAAACCAGATTTTTAAATCTATATTTGCATTAATAATTTTCCTAAATGAGTCAATGTAATAATCATACAAGTTTTAGTGAGCTTAGATATGTTATATTGCATACTAATACATAATATGTGCCCTAGCAAATTGTTTTTATCTATTTGAATTTTTTTTTGTAAATCAAATTAATTTATTGATATTGCAGTTAGTAATTATTTCCAATTTGCAAAATAATTTGGACTTATCCAATCTGAGATTGTTTTTGATATTGATGCTTTTATATATGTTTCTATATCAGGAAAGTTTAATTCACCCTGTTTCCATGGTCTGATATGATGTATTAAAGCTATTCTGTTTCTTTTGGGAAACCATAAAAAAAATTTATTAGGCATGAGTTTATTTCTTTTAGTATATTCCATTCTGGTAACAGTTGTATTGCCAAACCTATATATAGAATCTTGGGTAGTAAAACCATTTTTATTAATTGTAGTCTATCTTCAAATGTTAATATTATTTTATTCCACTTTCCCACAGAGATTTTAATTGTATTGATGATATTATTGTAGTTTTTTGAGACTAATTCATTATTATCCTTGCATAACTGAATTCCCAGATATTTTAAGGTAGATTATTGTTTCCCTATAATGTGATTCCCCTTCATCTGCAACTTTTTTTTTTTATTTAAAAATAAAACATTTGATTTTGATTTATTGAAATGGAGTCCTGAAGTCCTGTAAAATATGTCAATTAAAATATCTAATTCTTCTAATGTCTCTTTTGTATTGGATAATGTTAATAATATGCCAGCACCAAAGAGCATTACTTTAGAATTGTATTTTTCATAAACATCTACTCCTTTAATTTTTGTATTGTTACATATTGAATTTGCCAATATTTCAATAGCCAAAGCAAATAGAATCTGTGACATGGGGCACCCTTGTTTAGTACCCTTCTTTATATGTACAGATTCAGAGGTGAAAGGACCTAGGTTAAGATATGCTAAATTATTTGTATATATATATATTCTTTAGTAGATGAATAAAGGAAGGAGGAAATTCAAATAACACCAGAATTTTGAATAAATATTCCCAATTTAGGGGATCAAAGGCTTTCTCTATATCTAAGCCAATTACGAGTGTTTCTTTATTTTCTTTATTAAGATAATCTATAAAAGAAATGATCCTTTTAATATTGTCATGCATGTGCCTATGATATATAAATCTAGTCTGATCATTATTTATTGTTTTGGATAGTGGTATTTTCATTCTGTTAGTTAATATTGTCATAAATATCTTATAGCCATTATTTAATAATGATATAGGTTTATATGAGGTACAGAGGTTTGGGGATTTGTTTTCCTTTAGGATTGGTGTGATTAAGGAATATCTCCAAGAGGGTGGTATTAAAGCTTGTGACTGAATTTCTAAGAGGGATAGTATCTTTGAAGGAAAAAGTTTATATATTTCCATAATTATACCATCTATACCTGGAGCTTTTTTGTATTTACCCTCTTTTATTGTATCTGTAATTTCTTTGTAGGATATGAGTGCTTGCAGATTTAGTTTTAATTTTTCTGGTATTTATTTATATTAGAACATTTTTCATCTAGATTTAATTGATTGATATGTATATTTTCTTTTTGGAAATGTTCCATATAGTGATGATTTCTATAGGCATCAAGAATGCCACCTATATCCGAGACATTTTTCCCTTTCTTTAAATGGAAGATACTTTTAGGGTTGCCACCTTTTTAAATGCTCAAAGTGGGACAATTGTGGTGCAAGCATCACATTTTGCAGGCCAAAACATACCCACAGCCAGTATAAAGGACATAACTTCACTTTTTTGTCAAAATAAAAGGTTATTCTTGTAGCATTTTAGTTGCTTATTCTGTTTCTGATAATATTTAGGTGTTTCAGATACAGAATAACTGTTTTATGCAACTATTACGTAAAATATAGGAAATAATTTTGCCCTAAAATCTCAGGACATTTGCTATTTTTACATTTTTTTGCAGGACGCAACTTCCCAAAGAGGGACTGTCCCTCGTAAAGTGAGACAGGTAGTAACCCTAGATGTTTTTAATGTTATTAGCTTTTGATTGTATTTTGATTCTTGTGGATAAATTATGTAGATATTTGGGAGAAGTGTCCAATGCATTAATTTTTAGTTTTTCTAAAGCTAAACTAGTTTTATGTGTTAGAATTTCATTGTATTTATTGTTTAATACTTCTACTTTTTTTTCATCTCCAAATGATTTTGATTTTTATCAACTTTTACTGACAAAAGTTTGGATTGTAGATTTAATAATTCAGAATCCCAGCCTCTGATTATCTTTATACCAAGTTAGGGTTTTACCATATATGTAAGCTTTAATGAGTCCCATATCATTATTTTATTTATAACAATAAAATGGACTATAATCCACAGGATGAACACTAGATATTTGGGAGAAGTGTCCAAGGCATTAATTTTTAGTTTTTCTAAAGCTAAACTAGTTGTATGTTAGAATTTCATTGTATTTATTGTTTAATACTTCTACTTTCTTTTTCATCTCCAAATGATTTTGATTTTTATCAGCTTTTACTGGCAAACGTTTGGATTGTAGATCTAATAATTCAGAATCCCAGCCTCTGATTATTTTTATACCAGGTTAGGGTTTTACCATATATGTAAGTTTTAATGAGTCCCATATCATTATTTTATCTATAACAATAAAATGGACTATAATCCACAGGATGAACACTCTGTTGCACACACCAGGTATAAGCAATAATAAAAGTATCAAGAAAATAGTCACAGCAGAGCGACCATGAAGCACTGATTCTCTGAATCCTTTTAACATATACTATATATTTATTGTAAAATACATAAACAAATAAAACAGTGAGCGCTTTCACATTTAAGCTTCATCAGACCTTAAAGCATCCAAGGAAGAACACTTTATTTATAAAAATTCAAAAACACAGTATCCAGTCAGATAATCAATTCAATTAAAATGTACATGTAGATTATAAATAGAAAGAATCTAAAGAGATTACTTTGTTATGAAAGGAGTAATAGTAAGATGAACAGTGATGTAGGAATTACCTAACCATGTGGTGGCTGTAATTTTTGCTCCTTGATGAATACTTCCAGTATTTTTCATCACCCTGACTTACATAGGGATTTTGTGTTTCATGCCAATGCTAATTGTAGAACTTCTAACGTGGTCTACCTAGCAGAATGTGTTATTTGTAACTCATTCTATGTTGGGAAGACCAATAGGATCCTACGTGATAGGATCAGAGAGCATGTGTATAATATTAGGAAAAGATCTGAACATAATGCACTGTCCAAACATATCATACAAGTTGGTGACACACACTCTTTTACATTCAGGGTCATTGAGAATATTATACCCACCCTTAGAGGAGGTGACATTAGTAATCATATAGAATACAGGGAAATTAACTGGATCATTATTTTTAGAGCAGATAGGGGCAGTGAGCTTAATGAGAAGGCATCCATTATGCCCCTGTTAAAGAAAAGAAGAGTTCAGAAATAATAGTCTATGTTTACTCATATTTCTTATACATTTTTTAGGTATTTATAAATTTATGTTTATAAGTTTGTCCTTCTTTTTATTTAATACTAAGATGTGAGAAATTATTGTCTTGTTTGGCTACTTTGCCATATGTTTTATTTTATTGTATATTGTGCTTTTAAGAACTCATTAGCATTTTAATTGAGTTGATTATCTGATTGGATACTGTGTTTTTTGAATTTTTATAAATTAAGTGTTCTTCCTTGGATGTTTTAAGGTCTGATGAAGCTTAAATGCAAAAGTGCTCACCGTTTTATTTGTTTATGTATTTTACAATAAATATATAGAATATGTTAAAAGGATTCAGATGCTCAGTGCTTTGTGGTCGCTCTGCTGTGACTATTTTCTTGATACTTTTATTATTGCTTATACCTGGTGTGTGCAATGGAGCGTTCATCCTGTGGATTATAGTTCATTTTATTGTTATATTTATTTTTCTTGTCTTAATCCACGGGAACATGGCAACAGAACAATCAGTGGCAATCGAATTGGATTACAATCCTGGTAAGAGCAACAGAGTTGAGGCGACACTCTGTGAGAGGTTCTCCCAATATTTGATGAGAGACAGGAGTTTGTTATGGCAACTCAATACCGGCGGTTTGGGTGATGATGTCAGCGGTGCAATTGAAGATCTAGAACAACTACAGAAGAGTATGGAGGCGATTGAGCATGATTTCCTGAAACTGAAGTAGCTGCAAGCACAGCATCACCACTTCCAATTGTGCCTGGAGAAAAGGATTGTACGCCGAGGACTGCATGTATTCAATACACAGGGGTCACAGTACCCAGAATTGCTTACCCGTTGGCAGCAGTTAAACCTAGAGGTAAATGCAAAGTATATGTGTTTATTAATTTACTTCTTTGGTCCTGAAGAGGACAAGTTAAGAGAGACTTTAAAAGAGAGACAGGTGGCTTTGTTTAACAAACATTCAAAAGATATTCTGAATCCCTTGTTTGAAAGTCTTTTGGATGGTGTAGCCATTTTCGAATGTAAGCTAACACAACAGAAAAAGACAAAGATTATGAGGGACATTAATGATTTTAAAACAAGCCATGTCTTTATGTGGCCTCGTGTGGGACAGAATAATGAAAGAACTTTCAATTCTAATGCTGATATTTCTGGCGGCAATATTTCTGTGGCCAGGGAAACTGTTTTGTCTACTAATCATGCTGCTAGTGTTCGTAATAATTGAGTTTTTGAAAAAGTTAATGTAAATGAGAAATGTGGTGAACAAACTACTACTTACATCAGGAATGCTGGTAATATTGTAGAGATGTTCGGAAGAACATAGTAATGCTGCGACAATTTCCTTATCTGGTGTAGAACTGGAGATGAATATAGATGGTGGGATATGTCCATCACAATTAACAGAATGGAATCTTTATCCTAATTTGGTCATTAACAATAGGAAGGTTGACAGTATTGTCTCAGAAAATGATAGGGTTATCAGACCCAAGAACAAAAACAAAACCAATGCACTTGATACTCGGTCAAATGACAACATGTTGAATATGACTTGTAATGGGATCATAGGTGAGCTCCCTTTTCCTTTACCAGTCAGGGTAGACAGAAGAGTGAGACTGACAAGATCAATGAGCAGAGGGCACCAAAAGTGCAAATTCTCAGGGGAATACAACCCAAATCAAACCCTGAAAAAGATGTGAGGGAAGGCAGTAAGTCATTGATCTTGAATATTTCCTCTCGAGAATTATCCCTTGAGGAGAGGGAAGTGTTGTGTAAGGGTTTGAACTTTATTTCTACATGTAGAAGCAGAATGTCAGATACTATCTTGGATTTGAACGTTTTCTTTAGGAATGTTATGTTACATTTACAGTATGGTGACCCCATTAGGGGGGATAGCCATATAGATAGCAGCTTATGCTGCCCGCATTTTAAGAAATTGAATAATTTTGTCCCCAATAATCATCCTTTAGTAGAAGCCTATATGAAACTCACAGAAGAGAATATACATAGATTCTATGACAATCAGACCAGTAATGTTAATAGAAAGTTTAAGTACAATCTAACTTATAGAGAGAGAGTAGCATTGAGGGATTTACAAAATAACACTTCAATCATTATAAGGCCAGCAGAAAAGGGAGGTCTTATTGTCGTCATGGACAGAACACATTATATACAGTCTATGGAAGGAATGTTATGTGATGACAAGTATTATAGTAAGATTACTGTCACTGATGTTCATAAGATTATTTCAGAAGTTCAGAACATGTTAGATGATGCATTTACTGGAAATCTCATTACTGAGGAGACATATCATTTCCTCAAAGTAGTCAGCCCTTTGATACCTTTAGTACAAGGGTTACCGAAAGTGCATAAACATCCATATGATCCACCGATGAGACCTATAGTGGCAGGTGGAGGGTGAATTACAGAGCCCTTATCAATTTATGTTGAGAGACATTTGAGACCAGTTATTAATTTGAACAAAGTGGTTTTGAAAGACTCCAAACAGTTCTTAATAGATTTGTATGAATGTGTTAAAGGGATTCACGACCTTAAGAATGTGATGTTTGTAACATTTGATGTACAATCCCTCTTTAAAATGATTCCCAATGAATTGGGACTACAATATGTACATGAGTACCTTTTGGTGAATAGTGAACTTACTTTAGTACAAATTGATCTTGTTTGTTATTTTCTGGAGATTATTCTAGAGAATAATCTTTTCACTTTCAATGGGGAGATGTACATTTAAAGACTTGGAGTAGCAATGGCCTTTTTTTGTGCCAATAGTTACGCCAATATGTTCCTGGCACATTGGGAAAATGTTATATTATTTAACAAAGAAGAATTTCAGACCAATGTGTTGTTTTATTGACGGTTTGTCGATGATTTATTCCTCTTATGGCAAGGGAGCCAGGAAGAGTTATATAAGTTTCATCAGATGATGAATGGTCTCACCAGTTGTTTAAAATTTACTGTTAATTGGTCCTATACATGAATAGAGTTTTTAGATCTCTATGTGGAGAAGTTACATGATTCTCTTATTAATACTGGGGTTTTTGTAAAACATGCTATAGGAATGCACTTTTATCTAGATCAAGTATGCATCCGGGATATGTATTTTGGAATTTAATAAAAGGTCAAGACATGAGGGCATCCAGGTTGAATCCCACGTCTGACGGGTTTGAAACTGAGATCAAGAACTTAGAGGATAGATTATTAGAGAGAGGGTATAGACATGATGAGATTGTCAAGAATTGGTTGGAGTTGGATAGGTGGAGAGAGTTCTGCAGCCCCGTATTTTGGACCAACTTGTGGTACTTTGAGGAGGGTGGATCATGACCCTGTTGGTAACAAGGGCCGTATTAGGATCCCCCTCTTTTACACTGGGGATAATAAACAGTTGGTTGAAGTTTTCACTCAGAATTGGTGATACAGAGATTAGTGAGATTGTAGGGGAGAGACCTAGGTTCCTTTATAAAAATAGAAAGAATCTAAAGAGGTTACTTTGTTATGAAAGGAGTAATAGTAAGACAAACAGTGACGTAGGAATTACCTTACCATGTGGTGGCTGTAATTTCTGCTCCTTGATTAATACTTTCAGTATTTTTCATCACCCTGACTTACATAGGGATTTTGTGTTTGATGCCAATGCTAATTGTAGAACTTCTAACGTGGTCTGCCTAGCAGAATGTGTTATTTGTAACTCATTCTATGTTGGGAAGACCAATAGGATCCTACGCGATAGGATCAGAGAGCATGTGTATAATATTAGGAAAAGATCTGAACATAATGCACTCTCCAAACATATCATACAAGTTGGTGACACACACTCTTTTACATTCAGGGTCATTGAGAATATTATACCCACCCTTAGTGGAGGTGACATTAGTAATCATGCAGAATACAGGGAAACAAACTGGATCATTATTCTTAGAGCAGATAGGGGCAGTGGGCTTAATGAGAGGGCATCCATTAAGCCCCTGTTAAAGAAAAGAAGAGTTCAGAAATAATAGTCTATGTTTACTCATATTTCTTATACATTTTTTAGACTTTATAACAGTTACATTTAATTCAAAATCTCTATAAATAGCATTCCCTTGTGATGGAAACCAATTAAAAAACTTTAGTGGTCTATCTATCAAGAAGGGTTTCAATGAAACCCTATCATTAAGGCCGTGTCCTCTGTCAGCCTGTAGCCTAATAATCCACTTCCCTTCTTCTTTCTCTGTATAGTTGCCTATATTGCCTAACCTTTCAGTGGCATGTATATGTTCTAAGACTAAAAACTTAAAACTATGTGTCATACCATTCTGTAGAACATGTTTAGCCAGGGCATTTCCTTCATTCTCCTTATTTATCGCATAAACATGTTCCCTTATTCTTTCTCTTAGTGTTCTGCTAGTTTTACCTAAATAGAAGCCCCTTCTTGATAGATAGACCACTAAAGCACTAACTTTCAGTTGGCATTAAGATATATATATGTTTTTTAGGATCAGAAATTTATTTAGAAGCATGTTATTTATGATTACGAAGAAGCTTTTTATAAGTCTTGTTATAAGATTCTTCAAGCATTATTTAATATATATTAATTATATGTTTTTATGTTAATTTTATAAAAATGAGCAACATGTGATTTTTATCAGTTTTTTAATTGGTTTTCATCACAAGGGAATGCTATTTATAGAGATTTTGAATTAAATGTAACTGTTATAAAGTCTGAGGATGCGTCCATGGAGATGTGAAAGCGCTTACTTATTTGTTGGAATAAAGAAGTATTTTTAAATAATTTTGAGAGGTTTGCTTCGATTGTCGTGGAGTATCTTCCTTTGGTAGTACATATTTTCTTGATACTTTTATTATTTTATTTATCTCTGTGGTGTAATTAATATCTAAGAAAAACTGTAATTCAGATAATAACCAGGGTTTGAACTCTTTAATTTCATTTATATATGCTGTAATTCTGGAGTTAAAGATTAATGGTTTGTGCACATTTTGAAGTTTTAGTATCAATGAATTGTGGTCCGAAAAGGGATAGGGAGTGATTGAGAAATTAATGATTTTAGAGTATAAGTCATGGGCAGCAAATATTTTATCTGTTCTAGTTTGTGTAACAAACCTGTGATCTTGATGGGAAAACAACAAAGATTTCTCTTCTTTAAATATGAAAGTATCTACAAGATAAATGATTCTACCCACTTGTTTAAAGCTTTTGATACAGCAGAAGTATGCAGCAGACTTTTATTTGTAGTTTCAGAAATATCAAATATACAGTTAAAATCTTCTCCTAAAATTAAGTTGCCCTTTATAATTATTGGAAATGAAATCCAAGTGTTTTTTAACAGTTCCTGAGCCAATGCCTGGGAACCACTATAGATTGGCTAGGGTCCATATTCTGTTATCATATTTAACTATTACTAATGCTATACATCATACTTATAAATGATTTCTGGGTTAATCACATTTGTTTTCTATTAAATTGTTACCCCTTTTGTCTTTGTCTTATAAGCGGATTGTGCCAATATCATATATTCCTTAGGATTCCATTTGTAATTGTCATTTGTTTTGAAATGAGCTTCTTGAAGGAAGACAATTTGTGCTTTGTTCAGTTTTAAATATTTCAGTAGATTTGATCTCTTGCTAGGATTGTTTAAGCCATTGGTATTTAAAGATAATAAAGTTAAATCCATCTTAGGTTATTTAGACTATGCATTTTTTGTTTTATTGTGACTATTAACGTTTTCCTCTGATAACTATAAAGTATATGTTTGAGCTTTTAAAGGAAACGATCAGTTTTATAATTTGAGTGTTTAACAATAAAGTAATGTTTTGGTCAGGCATACTAAAAATATTTTTGTGAAATAAATTTAAACTAATAAATGTTAACAAAACTAAGATCCGCATGAGCCATGGAATGAAAATCATTCCTAACCTGATGGATAAACCTAAGTCCATCAGATTATCACTCTTACCTTGACAATCCAGAACATCTGAGCTCCATAAATTGTATCATATGGAAAATATTTGTAATAGGAATAAGCAATATTTATATTATTTTGAACTGATATAGTACTATTGTAGTTTAGACAGAATTCTAATACAATATAAATGTATACTTATTATATAAGCAATTAATATTTACATGAAAGATAGATGACAAGCAATTCAATCATAGTAAAGTAGGATGTATCATATATAAAACCTCAGTAAAAGATTATAGCACACAGTTATTTAACATTTTCACCCTTATTGATGAAGTCTTTCAAAACTTATTACTTAATATAAATAGATGGTAATAATATTTACAAAAATGACTCAGCCAGTAAATCCAAAATGCAATTTATTGCACTAAAATAGCTATAAAAAACGAACAATTCTTCTCTCTAATGCCTTGGTTGAACTGGTAATAATATTTACACCTAATGTTTATAATGCAATTTATTTTACTAGATATAGCAGAAGTTATATTTCATTGTTTGCCAGCATTTAAGTAATCACTTTGTGCATTTTAATTATCAGTGCATCCCTCTTCCCCCCATTTCCTACACATAAGGATTTTCATATCTGTCATTTCGTATTACAAAATGAGTGAAATTATAGGTTAAACACAACACATTCACTTATTGTGATTAATGATTACAAGTTCCCTTTCCATATTCATAAATTACCATTTTATGGCATATACTGAAAGTTTTTAGATTTAAATGACAACATTCTATTTTGTATAATCAGCAAAGGTTAAACTGAGTGATTATTGTCAATTTAATACTATTTGTTCAGAATGTGATTGTTACATTCAGTGACATTCCTAGTTCAGGCTTCTATTGTTTCCCTTGAAGAACTTTGTCAGTTTGATGTCATGTATAAAACATTAGTTACCTTGGTAACAGCTTAAGTATTATGTATGGTCAAGATGTATTACAAAACCACAATACAAGTTAAAGCAATTATATGACTTGTTATGCACATTTACTTATATGAGAAAATCATCATGCTTCCCCTTGATGTTCAATATAGTGTCTGTCATTCATGACAAGTTAAGACAGTAGTGTTATTATACTCAAGCCCATGTTATTAAACTAAGTGTCTATTGTCAATTTAATACTAATTGTTCAGAATATGGTTGTTACATTCTGTGACATTTCAAGTTCAGACTTCTATTTTTCTCTTGAACAACTTTGTCAATTTGATGTCACATATAAAACATTAGTTACAATGGTGACTGCTTAAGTATTATATATGGTCAAGATGGATTACAAAAACTACAATTCAAGTTAAAGGAATTACATGACTTGTGAATTGTGAACAACAAAAAACATTCACTGAAGAAACAAACCACCACTTTCCAGTGAAATCACTGCTCCAATTGCGATAAAAATTTCATTTATTTAATATTCCAGTTATGAATAAACAGCGTCAATAACAATTCACACTTCAATACGAGCCAGTTCATATGGTACAAGCTAAAATAGCAGCTAATAACAACACCAATGCTGTAAACTCGTAGTGCCTCGGCCAAATAGCCTTTACAGAGTAACTAAAACATCCCTGGTACACATCTTTATATAATAAACATTAATTAACCAATTACATACTTATCTAAACAATCCTATCAATTATATTCATTAATATAATTACTAAAAAAATGCTATTTCTATTTAATACCTTCCAACATATCTACTTGAAATAAAACTTTTCAATTGCATTCCCGATTAAGTCCCGTGGGTTGCAATGTATTATATTTAAGAATTATAGTAGATTCCTTCTTCCTTAAAAGATACTTCATCCTATTTTCACTGATGTAATTAACATTGATTTGTTATAAAATGGTAACTTTAAATTTTAAAGGGGTCCCTCCATGTTTTTTATTACTATGTTCTACCAATGGACTAAAAATGTTATGATTTTTCATATCACTAACATGCTCTTTTATTCTTTCTGTTAAATTCCTTTTAGTTTCTCCTGTATAAAATGTATTACATTCACATTTAATAGCAGAAATCACCCCCACACTTTTACATGTTAAACAACCTTTTGTTTCAAATTTAATTCCATTTATTTCCTCAAAACTATTAGTGATGTACTGACAAATGGAACAATTTCCACATCTTTGTGTTCCTATATTTACCGTAAAATTCTCTATATTTTCTTTTGTTTTTTTTATAAACACTATGCACTAGGAAATCTTTAAGACTTCTACTTTTTTGATAGGAAAATCTAAGCTGTACATTCATAAGTGAGGGTACTTCCCTTTTTACAGTGTTCCACAAGCCTTTAATAAGTTTTTGTAGTGTATCTGAAAAAATAGTGTATTTGGACACATGAGCTATTGTTCGTTCTACATCCCAATTTTTATTATTATTATTCCACCACTTATAGTTATATTTGATTTTTTCATTTCTTAACTGGTGTCCAAACACTTTATTGTAGCATTCTTTGACTGTTAATTCAGTATAACCTCTTTCTATAAACATATTACCTGTTTCTGATGCCTGAACTTTTGCATCTTCTAAATAACTACACAATCTTTTAATTCTTAACATTTTTCCATATGGTAATGATTCGATTGTATGTGCAGGATGACAACTATTACCATAGAATGCATAATTAAGTTTATCAAATTTTCTATATATCCGTGTTCTTATTTGTCCATTTGTCATCCCCCCTAATGTTAAATCCAGATAGCTCACTTTATTGCCTTTTTGTAGGCCATCATATTTAATTAGGAATCTACTATTATTTAAATACTCCATAAAGATGTTAACTTGATCGTTTCTACCTTTGCAAATAAATATCAAATTGTCTATATAACGAAAATAGTTCACAACATATTTTTTTATAGACTGAACTTCTATAAATATGACTATATTCAACTAGGCCCATAAAAAGATTTGCATACAAGGGGGCAAATGCTGCCCCCATTGCCATCCCTTGTAACTGCTGATAAAGTTTATCATTAAATTCACAAATGTTATTAGACAAGCAGAAATGTGTTAGTTCCTTAATATATTGAGTTTTAGGGCTGTCCCCCATGAAGAAAATAAGTGCTTCCATACCCAAATGATGTTGCATGCTGGTATATAGACTTACAACATCTATTACAAAAAAATACATATCTGATTGCCAGCATATCTGTTTTAATTTATCCATCAAATCAAAAGAATCTTTAATATATGCTGGCAATTTAACCACTGCATTAACTAAACATTCATGTAGTAAACAGCCCACATTATATGTAAAGGAACCAATAGCTGAAACTATAGGTCATCCAGGAGGATGTGTTGCATTCTTGTGTATTTTAGGAACACAATAAAATTTAGCAATCACACTATTTTTGCTACTAAATTTGTCATTAACATCTTTTTTAGAAAAATAATTTAAGGGTATTCCTTTATGTAATAATAGTTCATAATCATCACTTGCCTTTAAATATTTTACTTTAGACACTTGGCAATATATATTAGCATTCTTTAAATGGCCCATACACATCCTATAATAATCCTGATTATCCATGATGACTAATTTACCCCCCTTATCTGATGGTTTGAAAACCAAATTAGCATTTTCACTTAACTGTTTCAAATGTAACCATTCCTGTTTAGTCATATTATACATTCTGGCTTTTTTATTAAATTCAATCAATTCCTTATCTAACATGACATTAACAGCTGTATTAAATCATAAAATACTTTCATTTTTACAAGGCGGCATAAACTTGCTATTAACTTTAATACAAGACAAATTTACTATATGCATTTGCTTCTATGTCTGATTCACATGAGTAAAAACTTTCATCAGATTTAGAATCACTGGTATTACATGATTCTATATTATCATTTGTTTTAGTTTCAGAAAAATATTCCTCTATATGCATTTTACATACTAATTTGAAAATTTCACTTTTCAACTCATAAGGTCTAGGAATTACAGTTGGAATAAATTTTAGACCTTTGTTTAAAACAGACATTTCCCACTTGTTAAATACATAACTAGATAAGTTAACAACATAAGGATCTGAATTAACAATCCGTACCTGACTATGTCCATTTTCCACTTTTGTTATATTGTCCATAACTTTGCTCTCTATTACCACTTTGTCCAAACCATGTTCTTTTCTTACCAGCTCCTTTGTTACTATTTGACTCACGAAATGTCCTAAAAGAGTCACTTTGTTGTGGGGCTGGCAAGCGTGGAAACTGTTCTTCCTTGTCTCATTTGTCAGCTGAAGAAGACGTGTTTTCTGCCGATGTGTAGAAGTCTGAGTGCTGTTCCTTTGCTTCCTGTTCTCTTTGAAATCTAACTTTATATTTACTTATATAAGAAAATCATCATGCTTCCCCTTGATGTTCAAAGTAGTGTATGTCATTTATGACAAGTTAAGACAGTAATGTTATTATACACACGCCCATGTTATTAAATCCTGTCTTTAATATCTAAATTCAGCAGATTGCTTTATCTTATATGATGATTATATATTTTATGTCTAGATTTACTAAAATCATACATTACATAACTATTGTCTGTGTTTTTTTTTTTTTTTTGGGCTGTTGTTTAGTTATTTGAGAGACCACAAGCTGTAATGTTTTTTCTTATTATTAGCTCCTTCCAAGCATGTTTATACAGTCCATAGACTTTAAATTATGAGATCCGTCTTGTTTCTTATTTGTTATATGTATATTTCCATCCTTACATAGACACATATCAATACTTCAAGCATGAGCAACAATGCCCATCCAGTTTTGCCAGAATACCATTCACTAGTTCATGTGGTGTGCTTCCAGGCTGTTCTTAAGGTATTCAAACCAATATTTGTCCTGTTCCATTTTACCAGCCTGTTCCATGCAGTGGCCACTCTGCCAGTGAACCACTCAACACACCTTCCATTCCCACAGATATTTCCATGAAGGAAATCTGATGACTCTCTAGCACTTCCTGGCATCCCCAAACACCCTTAGAACCAGCTATCCCCATGTGCCCAACATGTCAGAGCAAGCTCACCTCCCAGACCACTGCAAAGGGTTCTGCACAAGATCAAGTGCTCTTAGTCTTTCACAATAACTCAGACTTCCACTCTTATGTAAGTCTTTAATGGGTTTGGACCAAAATACATTTTAAATATAAAATTGTGCTTATTATTATTATTTTTTATCAAGAATCAACTTAATGATCTAAACGAAGTGTTGGGAGACCATCAATATGTGTACATGTGGTTTATAACAGCCCTTTTATTTTATATATATATATATATATATATATATATATATATATATATATATATATATTTTTTTTTTTTTTTTTATTTTATTTTTTTTTTAAACCAAAAAGTCATTGCCAAGAATCATCTCGGATGCTCCTTAGAGCCATTAAGCATTACTGTCACTCTGTCTCCATTACCATAGGAACCTGGGTGCTTTTGTTTCTGTTAGTGTGTCTATGTACTGCATACCAGAGGCTCACGATGCACCTGAAGCAAAGCCTCACTTCACTGCAACTTCAAGCCTAAATTCCCTCACTTTCAGTGAGGCAGCAGCCAGGTAAAGAATAGAGAGCAAACAGATAAAAAAAAAATTCCCAACAAGCCGCCACAACAAGAGACAACACACTCATCCAGCCCTCTCACCTCTCACTCAGCAGATGAACAGACAAACCATTCTCTGCCACCATATCCCAAATCACAGTTCTATCCACTCCCTTCCCCTGGATCCAGGCTAAAACACCAAATGTTTCTTCCTAATAGTTAAATTCATTAGTAAACCTCAAGCACAAGCCGCAACCCACAGCTTCCCGGAGATGAAAATGGCAACATACAACAGCTGCCAGACACAGCTGCATCCACATACACCATGTCAAGCTTAATCAAACAGCACTCAAAGCTATGATACCTGCCATAATTTATATTAACTATATTTAGACAGAATAATAATGCCATTTGTACTAGCTGCCAGTCACAGCTGCATCAATGCACACCATATCAGGATTGATCAAACAACACTTGTAGCTGTGATACCTGCCATAATCTATATTATCTATGTTTAGACAGAATAATGATGATATTTGTACTAAGAGCTTGCTACTATTATTTAACCAGGCTATACATGATATTTCTAAATCATACTTTAACTGAAGAAGACATTAGTCTCCATGACAGCATTTTTTCTTCAAAACACTCTACTGTTACTGCTATTATATATGTATTATATATGATGTTAATTTGTTGCATTTGAGTCTGAACTTTGATGAATGGTACATTGTTGAATTAGTTAATTAATTACTTATTATAAGTAAAATCAATGAAAAATGAACAAGATAAGTATTCATTGAGTTCAAGTAGGGGAATATAAACGTCTATGTTTGTATATGTTGCTTTGCTTGGCTTATATATATAATATAAACAGTAACCCATCTTGACCTACCTTTGTTTGTGAAGAATTATTAGACTTTTTGAACATTCTGAATAAATCATTACTGTTTCTCAGTTGTTTAAGAATCCCTCTTTTTTTAAATAAAAACAGATGACAACTGATGTACCATGTCAGTTGATACTTTGAGAGATGTAGTTGTAAGAGTTACTTTTTTGTGACAGCTATCTTGGAATCAGTTTTTTGGTTTCTTCTTTCTAGCATCAGTACAAGGATTTGTTTCTTTTATTCTTTTAAGAGTAGGCACCATCCATTCCATTTCATTTGGGATAGACACTATGTCGTTGTTTTTGATGAATATAGTAGCTTCTTCTAAGTCATTAAAGGTTCTCATCTCATTGGCAAAAAATATTTTTTGTCTTGGTTGGAAAGGCCAGCTGTGCTTTAATGTTGTTTTGTTTCAACAGTTTTATTATTGGTCAGAATTTTTCCTTTGTTCGAGTATTCTAGAAGAATAATCATTGTCAAACCTTATCAGGCTTTGATTGTATTTTAAGAGTGATTTTCTCCAAACAGATTTTAATATTAGTATTAGTTTCTTGTCCAGAAATGAAAGAAATCTTATAACTATGGATCTAGGTGGAGTATTTGTTGAGTTAGAAGCAGGTTTCCTCAGTGCTCTATGTGCCCTTTCAATTCCAAATGAAAGTCACTCTTTCAAGTCTAAAAAGTCAATAATCCAGGTTAAGAATGAAATAATGTCTTCTCCTTCAGTGTTTTCAGGCAGACCAAAGATCTTTATGTTGTTTCTCCTTTCCCTGTTTTCTAAGTCATCTATTTTGTTAAGAAGCCATGTATTCTGTTTATGCAGAAATTCTTTTTGGAATTCTTCCTCTTTGAGTTTCCCTTCAATGTCATTTAGAGAAGTCTCTATATTTGTTATTTTTGTATGGTGCTGCTGTAATAGTTCCTTAAGAGAATCAGTCTGTTTTTGAGAATTTAATTTGAGGTTTTCTAAGTCATTTTTTAAGACATCCATCTTCAAAGATAGTTCCTGTAAGGTCGATGTCATTAATTGCAGTTCTTTTTTCAAAGCAGTATCTGGATGAGAATTCCTTGAGTTGTTCATATTCAGTGATGCAATACATCTCCAAGTTACTTGACAGGAAAATTTTTGTATATTTCCACCAACATTGATATTTATGTAGTTTAGTAGTTTATTTATGGAATGCTGACATTTTAAACTTGAAGATAATAACATTCTCCTATATTATTATAATATTTTATGCAGCTCTCAAAATTCACTGCTCTCAGTTAGCCATCTAGGCTCCACCTTATTTACTGTTTCTGATATCACAGATATGCTGGATGGTGTGCATATTCCAGGATGGCAGTTACATGGGATTACTGGGTGATCCATGGATGGGATTCCATGTGAAGCCCTTCATTTAGGGCACAAGATGGGATACGGCCATCCCTGGCAGTATAGGTTTTCAATGAATATTAATGGACATTGATGCTTCAATGAAAAAAGGAACATGAAATGAAACCTATTATAGCCTGTTGTAATACTCTTAAACATAAAAAGGTACCGTATGAGTAAATATCTCTGTTATGTTGCTCTGTTACTATACAATATAGCACTTCTGTAATTCCTGTGAAACATATGTACCTAAAACGAACAGCTGCATTTGCATGCAGCTTTGCAGAAATCTACATCCTAAAAGAATAAGTAGACACCCTTAAATGTTAATTTTATTCTTCTACGCACACATTAATTCTTCTCACTGTTGTTATGGCACGTTAGAACAATGTATCTGTGAAATAATCTGAGCTAAAATCCTTCATTTAGTAAAAAGAGAAACTATAAACTTAGCAACTAATTAATATGTAATAAAATGATGTTGATACAAAATGCTGTCTATACTGTGTGCATGTTAAATTGATGCTTATCCATAGACATCATATTTATACATCATGTGAGCTTCCTTAAAGACTTGCAGATGCCAATATCAAGAGCTCTGACTTAATTTCTACATCTATACTGTTACACAAACTACCCACAAAAATACAGGTAAAAATTAATTCTTAATTTAATTTCTAATCATAGAATGTCAAGTTGGGTCTGTATTATAAACCCAAAACTTTACTTCAGCGAATGCTCACATGAGCGAAAAAACTCGTAAACGAAAGGGTGTTTGTGGGGTCATGGTACAGTGAGGAGTGGGATTTTTGCCCTTTACTCACTGTAGTGTGATCTCGGAGTTGGAATATATAGTTAGCGGGGGTGTGGGGGCACCGCCCTCCATAATCAGCAGTTCGATTACCAGTGTTTTCACTCATATGAGCATTCACTGAAGTAATCTTTTGGTCTTCTAATATAGACCAGTCAAGTTTATATTTGAATCCAGCGAGTATGCATGCTCATTTAATTGATATAATTAAATTAATCCAAAGGTTCACAGTGATTGTTGTTTTCTGAACATGCTGCATTATGGAATATTAGATTTTAGGTAATTAATTATGTGGTCATATTTTAAAGAACTCAACAATTGTATTCCATGGCCCCATGCAGAGTGTGCCGTTTATGTGTATGGTGCATGATTTGATGGACTGGTATCATTTTAAGCAGAAAATATTATAAATTTGATCTTCACCCAATAGCAATTCTCCTAAGTTGCCTAAAAAATTGTAGAGTTACAAGAAGCTGATCTTTTGTATCATAAAAGCTTATTCAGTTAAATGTGTTCTTTGAATGCTTCGGCATACCATGAATGCCAACCATTGCAGAACAAAAATAGTACATTAGATCTTTAACTTGGACATCCAGAGAAACACATCATCTTTGCTAGCATAATATTAGTGGTGTACTTGTAGGTAACAACTATTTGCACAGTTTTGCATTATAAGTGCTAAATAGTATTGGAAGGGATTTGAAGCATTAGGTGCCATTATCTATAAGGGCATTTTTTATACTTCAAGTATACACCACATTGACAGTGATGAATCTCTTATTCTCTTATATCTCATATAATATCCTGCTATTTTCTCTCAGTTTTGCTCTCACCTTTTTTATCCAGGTAGCAATGATCAAGGGCCTATATAATTTTAATCATACTCCTCAACCAATTTTTTCTCAGTAAGGGTTAACCTCTCCTTTCAGTTATAAGCATTGTTCACAGAGGTATGAATGATGCATGCGTTTCAGTATTAGCAAAGCAAGCAGTCGATATAAATAGAACAGCATATGCCTAATTATGTAAAGAGTACAATTAATTTGATGTATTAGTTTGTTTACTGAAAAGATGAAAACATAAGAACTGAACTGCAAGAAATAGAACACACATGATTAAATGGCTAATGACCTCATCTTGAAATGATGAAGCAAAGCAGAACTCACTATATACATTTAATTGATTTGGTTGGTTTTGTCATGTGATTCCATTCTGGATACATTCAAGTTTAATTGTCTGGTGTTTTGAAGAAGTTTCATTAAAAATATGAGAAGAAAGAGCCATATTGCTAATATCAGAAGTGTGGCATTTTCTATTATTTGTATTTTATTTATTATACTACTTGCTGTGTGTTTTTTCAGTAAGTGTGTTTTAACAAAGTACTTTCAAAATGGGGAAGGTATCTGGCAACATGTTCCTGCAGTTCAGATGGGATTTTCAAGCAGAGATAACAGATGATATTAACTAATTTGCTTGTACAAGTTGCTTTAATAGATGTTAAGGGAAATATTACATGCAACATTCTTAAGGATGCAAGAAATTCTGACTCTGAATTGTTCTAGTACTTAGAAAATGTCAACCATTTTGTGAAGAGAAACATTTGACTTCCGTGATATTTGTCTGCTAATGAGAAGTCTAGTAGTTCTTGTCTTGCCTGCTTGATGCTCAGCCTGTTTTAGTCTGCACAATGATAAAGGTATTGTATTGGCTTAGAGGGATGTGCGAGTGGAACATGTTGCTTCAGAGGGAGAGTACCTTTAGCAGGACAGTTTGCAAATAAATAAAATATATGTATGATCTTCCAATACAGATAAGAGCAATGTGACATTAACACTTCTTTATTACTGATGAGTAAAGCATTAGCATCATGGCACACCACCGGAAAATACTCTAATACCTGATCACAAGTGGGCTGTTCTGGGGGTTTTCTATTTAAAGACTGAGATTGTGGTTTCTTGGATATTTTTCTCTTCACACACACACACACACACACACACACACACACACACACACACACACACACACACACACACACACAGACAGTGTTCTTAGAGTTCATATATATTAGTGACAGGTGTGTTAGGATGTGGAGGGCTTACAATCCATCTCCCCATAAAACACAACTTTTACTTCTTTGTGGCACTTGAATAAGGTTCTGTTTTGATAATGGCACACCGTTGTGAACACATTTATGAGTGCCAATCACAAAAGTGTCACATGTTAGTCACAGAGCTTTAATCTGCAAGTCTACATGAGATGTAGTACAAATACTAAGAGGAAGAGGAGGAGGGCTTTATCTTGAAAATAATTAAAAAAACACTACCATGGATGTATACAAAAAAGTTCTTCTGCTATATAGTTAAAAGTACACCCTTACACTGATGCAATAAGTCTGCTGGCAGTATCTATCAATTTCAATGGACTGAATTTGTTGTTATACTATTGTCCATTCTACTTTTCACTTTTGAATGGTACAGTACTATACTGATTAAATTTCAGACATTACAGTTTGTGAAATAGTAGGTGATAACTGTGAAGCACTATGTGAGAGCAAAAATGTGAATCCAATGCACTGCAATAATTAGATCTAATTTAATTCTACCAGCAGTGTTGCATGCTGTGCTATGGATTTAGACTTGAGTTTTTTAATTATCATCATTGGAGAGGGGAGCAATGCAATCATATAATAACAACTATGAGGTATCATTTTGATGGTATTTTACTGTTGTAGTACATATTATTTCATGCAAATTGTAGCACTGTATGTCAATGTAAAGGTGAATTGAACAAACTTTAAAGCAGAGCTGAAATTATATCATGACAGCTATATATTCATTTTTTTGAATTTTCTTATAAGAACTCATTTGTAGCATTATATTTGTACAAAGGTAAAGTTACTAGATTGCGGCAACACTGTGGATTACCTTAAATGCAGTCCTGTTTACACCTGATGCTGTACTTTAAGTGACTGAAAACTGTATTCATTCAAATGGATAAAGCAGAGCACTGCATGACAGTAGATGCTGGCTTTTTTTTAGAAGAAAATGCTTTACCTGAATATAAACTGCAGAGCAACAGAATTTAATTTCAGCTTTTGTAAAATCAATTTCAATTGTTTGCTAGCAGGTTTTCCAGCCCCCATGAAAGTATTGCAATTGCTTTTTACCAAAAGAAAATGCTGTGAGTTGTTTCCCTATGACCATCTTTCCAAATCATTCAAAATTAATTTACAATGTTTACTAGAGCTTGATTTTTATTATGAGTAAAATGATGTCTGTGTGTTTCTTCCCCATGATCATTTTTGAATCACATTAAATCAGTTTAATTTCCATACTACCAATTCTAACAGCACTTGTGAATCTCAACCACATGAAGACAGTTCAGGAAAGCCTTCCAGCATAACACCATGGACCATGAACAAGTCAGATAAAAAAACAGATTGCATTTAATGTAGAATAGCATAAAGTTTAAGCACAAACAAAACTTTTCATTAGTTTAAATAAAACAACTTCCTCAGCACTATGAATCCAATGATATTTTTTGTCAAGAGCAAGATGCTCTATATTGTTTCCCAGTGATAATTTTAAAATGATGCTTCTTGCTTTCACATAATCATACAGTATAAACCAAGAATGTTTCATCTCTGTTTGGATAAACACATAATAAGTTGCTTGATACTGCTTTTGAAAGTCATGACAAGACAATGTAATTTTTTTTTGTTTTTATTATTAATATCTAAACACTCTGCATTACTTTCCTTCAATTAGTTCTTTTCTTTGATAAGGCTTATGGCAGCAATTATGGAAGCAATTAACATTTTTACCAGAAAAAATAGTTTATGTTTCTTCCCCACAATTCATTTTAAAATGCCTTCTGTTGCGTTCTCCACCAGGATAATCTGCTAACTAAGAATGCTTTGCCTCAACTAAGGTAAAAGTAGTTTTAATTGTTTAGTGCATCTTTTAATGCCCATGGAAGAAATGGTGATTTTATTTGGCAGGATGAAAATGCATGTTGTTTCCTTATAGCCACTTTGACCACATCTTTTTAGCCATAAATGATCCTGTACACTTACAGAAAAGGCCAGCATAAATATATATATATATATATATATATATATATATATATATATATATATATATATATACAGATGGATAGATAGATGTGTGTGTGTGTGTGTGTGTGTGTGTGTGTGTGTGTGTGTGTGTGTGTGTGTGTGTGTGTGTGTGTGTGTGTGTGTGTGTGTGTGTGTGTGTGTGTGTGTGTGTGTGTGTGTGTGTGTGTGTGTTATATACAAGGCAAGGTATGTCTATGGCCATTCTACTCCTCCAAAAATTGATTGTGTAGTTAGGGATCTAGGAACCTCTGTCAATAATGATCTGCCCTTTGATCACCATGTATTCAGTACTGTAAGGAAGCCTTTTTTTCATCATGCAGCTTATGACTAAAGGTATGGTGTCCAGGTCCATGGATGTAATTCTTCCTCTGTACTTGTCCTTGGCATTATGTACCTGTCCAAACACTTGTCACAACTGGAATGACCACAATGCTTTCTCAGTAAAAAACTCGGGGGGGCCTAAATGCTAAAAACTACACAGACAATCTCAATGTCTTGTCCATATTGTGGGTATCATACAGACTATTAAGAGGTGACCTCTGCCTTTGATATGGAGCCTCAGCTGGCCTTAGTCTGTCAGATCTATGACAACTTCACAATTCCAATGGCATCATAAATTATCTCTATTTTTTTTACAAAATTAATAGAATATGTTGGAAGGACAGGTATGTACATTGCAGAGAATACTGCTTTTATGGTGCTGTCTTCCACTTAGAAGTGAAGAGGTTTACTGCATAATGACTTACACAAACTATATTATATGATAAAATAAAATGACAAAATGGCTAGGCACTTTCATTCTTTTCCATGGAAAGAATGTACTTATTCTTCATTATGATAAAGTTTGCTGTTGTAACTGAAACAGGGCTGGCATAATAATCTCTCAGATACAAAGAACAGGTTTTGTTCTGATGTTTGATCATTGACTAGGCTTGTAATAGTCTGCAGAGTGATATCCTAGTATGCATCTATGAATATGCATGTGTGTGTATATGTGTGTGTTTGCGTGTGTGTATGTGTGTGTGTGTGTGCGTGTGTGCGTGTGTGCGTGTGTGTGTGTGTGTGTGTGTGTGTGTGTGTGTGTGTGTGTGTGTGTGTGTGTGTGTGTTTGTCTATTTGTCTGTCTGTGCAGGGTTGTGCCTTTATCCATGCAATGCATGGGCAGCTGTGAAGAAAAATAGCACAGCCAGGTCTGACAGTACTAGACTGGGTTAGTGTGCAATTCAAAGACATGCAAATGATCTGATAGTGAGGTCTTTCTTGTTTAGGCCATAATGCTCTCTGAATCACAACTTCTTGCCATCAGGTTAATTATCCACTCTGCCTCCTAGTTCATGTCTTATGACATTTGCTTTAACCTTTTTTCAGTACAAATATCAAATGGGCTTTGTTAAAATCATTGACACAACAATACAAAACAAAAGTACTTCCCATAATAATAATAGTTGTTCAAATAATGAGAAATGCTTTTCATTTACATTCATTCATTCTTAAGTTCAGGTGTTTATTGGCATGGTACAAACTTGCCTGTGTGGGAAGCTGATTCAGCAAATTTAAAATTGGCTGTGGGACAGCTTGATGTGCAGTTGTCCACTACCTGCTCCAATTCTAGATGACCTGCTGCAGATAACTGTAGTAGGCTACATTCGGGTGAAAGGTAAAGTTCCTCTATTAGCGCACTCCCCTCAGTCACACACCAAACCTACAGCACTGTCCCTGACAGCAATGTGCAAACACTGATGCACATGTGGCTCTGAGGTACCTTTGAAACTGCAGATGGGAGACACAAAGGGAAAGGAAGGGTGCCATTAGTGATGATGAGTCACAGCTGGTAAATTATGTAGAACAGGTAATGTAGTAGGAATCCAATAATCACAGTTGTATAAGTCTCTGTTGCCCAGTGCAACAGCTGGTGACAGTTTCCTCTCAATCTGCCCATGCAGAAGGATGTAAGATACATACAAACAATTATAACCAGGTGTGATGGAGATGAAGACAGCATAACAAGCAGACGCCAGAGGTGGTTCCCAAAGCTGGGAGGTGATACTACACTGCTGTGTGTGCATGTAATAAAGCAAAATCAGGACATGGCACTCTCAGCTTGAGAAACAAGCTACTCTGCAATGTGCATGTGCAATGAGGTAGAGTTCCTACACTATAACATGCATGTGCAATGAGGTAGAAGCATCTACATTGCAACATGTATGTGCAATAAGGAAGAAACACCTACACTACAGCATGTATGTGCAGTGCAGCAGCAGCATGAAGTGATGAACAAAAGCACAAACATAGTCTGCCATGCAAATCACAATAGTGGAACAGCAATATAGCTGCAAACAATGGCATATACAACAAAATGGCAATATGGCATATCCTGGCATCTGTCAGAGGAACTGAAGTTTATTAACAAGAGTTCTCTACATGACAGAAAAAGAGGTTTAATTTACAGTATGAAACACAGTAGAGATGCTAGATGTGTACAACACCATTTAAGACATTTATGCCTCACCTCTGCTTCCCTAGTCATAGATCTTCAAAGTGATAGTACTGTAGGTCATTGTAACAGTGCATACATTGCTTATGGGTAGGGGGATCCCAGTCACAACAAGCAGCTGCTCTGCCAAGTCATCTAAAACTTTAACCTTATGGAATGGACATATATAAAATCCCGACAGCTACTTCCTTAACTGGCTGTGCAGGAGGTACAGCATTATATTACTTACTCTTCCTGAAATATCTGTTGTTGTACATCTCACCCTGTTAGCCCAAAAAATATGGGGAAAGCCAAAAATAATGAGGGGAAAGGACAGATATTGAATATTGCTCTTATAAACTTAAAACATTGCCAGAATAACATGTTTTATACTAGCATGCATTTTATAAAGGATATGAGGTCTGAAGCTCAAATATCTGCCATTATTTAGTGACTCAATCCTCCATGATTTGATAGAAAACCACAAATTATATGAGGAACAGGCTACAAATATAAGGCAAAAGTCTGGACATTCTGAGATAATATGAACAGTTGACAGGTATGCCAGTCATAGGCACTCTGTAGTTTACTACCAGATGTAGTCATCACATTGAGTACTCAGCAAAGCAATACAACAGCTTGTGATTCATGTTTTACATGGGACTTTGAATAACATGCAATGCATAGCTCAACATGAGTATGTTCAAAGCCTGCCTGCCTGTGAGCATATGCTCAGTATGATGGTGGCATGTGATGGAATGTTATATACCTTATTTCACTGATGTTTCCTGGTGAAACATAATGATTCACATACATTGGGGTAATATCTAGCTTCAATAGCATTAATACCGAGCACATGGATAGATGTTAGCAGTCTTTACTCCTGACATGCTATACTAGAAGCCAAAACTCATAGCAAGAAAACAGTAATGGCAGCAGTATCTGAGTGGCTTGATGTCTGTGTGAGAGTACTGAAGCAAACTTTCTATCACTTCTACAGGCTATAGTCAAGAGGACCCCCATGATCGTGAGCATTTTTGTGGTATGATATATTTCAACAGTGCCCTGCACATCTGGTTTGTACTATAATGACCTGCAACAAAAGCCTACAAGTATAGACATATAACATATGTGCATATAGACATATAGATAGATAGGCAGACAGACGGATAGACAGAAATAGACAACTGCTCCACCAACAACCCTGCACTACACATATGGTATGAGTGTTTTTGATGAGGACACCTGTTATTATTGTCTGCACATGCAACTGTTGCAATAGTCCAGCACTCTGTGTCAAATATACACACCTGTCAGCCCCCACCCCTGTTGCCTGTCAAGCCTTCTCATTACCTACATAACCTTGTAGACCTCTGTATGATGCCTAACCTAGACAGGCACATATCTGTCCCTAACACTGAGCCCTTTGCTTACAACTAGGTTAAGGCCCTGTTCATACCTTATATATGGCATCCACTACCTTTATACTCCTGCTCAAACCTGTCCCATTTTGCCTTGACAAACCAAGCTATTTTGTATCAAAGCTAACCTACTATATTCAGATATAACTGTTTTACAAATATAATCTCTCTTTCTAGGTGCAGACATGTACTCCAGAGAGATGAACAGCAAGAGTTAGACAAATTCAGCCCTCAGGAGAAAGTTGTTCTGCTATGGACAGCACCTGTTGGACACAGAGGGTGTTGACCAGTGTCTTATGGATGGCATGTAGTGCACAATTGTCATGGCTTCAGTGCTAAGGGTGGGAGGACTCAAATAACATAGCAATGTCAGCAGTGTGTCAATATCATGATAAGGCAGACCTCCCAAATGGCACATAGCATAACAGCTGACAGGACTAAGACTATAAGTAGGCTGTCTCCCACCACAAGCCTCACAAATTATGAGTTATTCCAAAAATTTCTGCATGGAGAAAAAGAGGCTAAGGGAATTATAATCGATGAAGTGAACACAAGTTCTTTGAGCATCTGAGCTTTGTGTGATTCACAAGGAGACAAACCTAGTTAGTAGCCATAAAACATATACTATACAACGCCTCAGCATAGACTGACTCTATGGAGTATAAAATGATCAGTGCATATTTTGCCATTAGACAGATACATAGCAAGGATGAGATAAAGGGAGTGTCTATCCTGGGTCTAAGCTATTAGTGGAGGTGATCAGCATGATCAAAGAGTTACTGATCAGTCCCTGCAAGCATTGCAAGCAATCATTTAATCAGCTACAATTGCAGTTGTAACTACTTAAATGACAGTCAGTACTTGTATAAGAGAAGTGATTGGCAGTGTGTAAGATGTGCTGATCATCTCTTGGGTTGCATTATGAAATCAGTACTGGAAATCCGTTTTCCAAAATTGATTGCAAACTTGAAAGTCAGTGTCTGACTGACAAATCTTACATAGTGTTAATGATGGCTGCTCCCTTGTGAGTGAATCAGACCTTTTTTATTCACCGGACTCTCACCTTCCCAGTCAAGAAGAGAGTTTGTGTGAGTGAGAGCACTGCCAACACCTCGCCAGGGCTTTTGCTAGGCTAGCATACTGTTGTATACATGTATATACCCATCCTATGGCAGCCCAGTAAGGATTACCAGTGCCAGCCAATGTCACAGCCAGCCACAGATCTTACTACTGGCATCAATAAATTGAACACAGTCTGCAGCCACACATGCTGGCATGAAGATAACTGGCATAGTGTGTGGTTTCTGTAATGATGACACCAAGCAGTACCAATGCCTCCAGGAAGTAATAGATGGGTCTCATCAGGACTATGTTAGCATGTGACTGCCATTCCCATCTCCATGATAAGGACTGAAAATGCCTCCATCAGTGTGCTGTAGGTTTTGGCAAAAGTTAAGACCATAACTGGGGTGGATGCATGTGGACACTATTTCAGAAAACACAGTCTGTGTCTGGAACATTGAGGCTGTCTCAAAGGCCACAATGGTGATGGAATCATTGAAGAGATACCAGAGGTGGCACACCATGCCAGTGAGCCCCTTTAAGGTTGCATTCCATCAGTGCAACAGGCACCTGTAGTCACACTTTATTTGGCTGTCCCAACACCACAACATTACCAGTGCACAGATGTATAGTAGCTCCTCTCTTTGCACACATATAACACTGATATCATACCACTCCATGATTCCTTCCTCCTCCTCTTCTGACTGGTGACCTCCATGCTGAAGTTGTGCAGACAACCCTGGGCCTATATGTTTCTTAGCATATGAGCCAATGGTGATGAATGTGACCAATACCACCCTCCTTCCCTCCAGTGGGGAGTATGCAGAGATGTTTGACTTAAAACCATACACCAAATATCAACATAGCTCTTTAATAACACTGTATGCACCATTTTGTTCAGTGTGAAACCACATTGCCTCTGTGTACTTGTCTGGGTCATATGTGTGAAGCTCAAGTTGCTGCTTCTCCTGCAGTGCATATACTATGCTTAGCACTGCTGTCAGAGTGGTAAGAACACTGGTTATTGTCTGTTGGTATCACTGTCATTACTATTGGTGGATGTTGCCTGTTCCTCATAGTCATGCTACAAACATCTTGCAGGCTGCATCAAAGGCATATTTCAGTGCCCTCAGACATCATTAGGTAGCAGCTCTGGACTTTAAGCTGGCCAGACACTCAGTCCATTATATTCCTGGTTTGTGCTTGAGTGATGTTATGTTGGTGTTCAGCCATACTTTGTGGATTCTGTATAGGTATCATCAGCCAGGACTCTAGGGAATATCATGCACTACCTCTTATGCAAAAGAGATATATGAGGAGGGTGTGAAACAAATGTACATATTGTCTGTGGCTGAAAACATGAGGATGTACCGATGTGTCTACAATTACCTATATGGCGACACTGAAGAATGTTTCTGTGCATGAAGCAGTGATATTAGTGACTTATATACTATATGTGGTCATCATGAATACTGACACAATGTTCACTAGATACATTGGTTATTAGTCCTGTGCATTGTACATTACCTGAAAGTTGATGGAATGCTAGACCTTCCTGATGATGTAATGCAGTTTGTGAACACTAGGAGGGTCCTTCAGTGCCATGTTTGTGCAGCCAAAAGCTCTAGGATCTTCAGGGAGGTGAATCCTGTCATAAAATCCAGACATGTTGGTGGCTCTCCCCCTGCCATGTTGAGAAAATAGATGTGGTCATCTGCATGCTTCAGTAATTGATCAAAGAATATCTTGAGTGGTCTGCAAACTAATGTCTCTGGAATGCTGTTTTTCTTCAGATGGTCCCTGCAGCCAAAATGGCAAAACATGTACCTAGCTTGATATCCATTGGTATTTTTTAAATAATTTTTAAATAATTAAGTAGCCTTAGTCATACCTCTCAACTGTCCAGATTTTCACAGAATGTCTGGATTTTTGCCACATGTTTGGTTCGTTCCTCATAACATTTTTTTTTTCTTCTGGAAAATCAAGAAAGATTGAACTCAATAAAGAATGACAGACATTTGAGTATTAGACTTCATATCCTTCAGAAAATACATGGTAAAACAGCAACTTTTATTTTAGCAACTTTCTAAGTTTATAAGAGCAATATTTAAAATATGTCCCTATTTGTGGGCCTTTCCCCTCCATTCTTTTTGGCTTTGTCTAGATTTCTTGTGCTGTTCTATACTCTTGATTTTTTCCATCTGCATGTCTTTTATTAGTAGATTTCATAATTTGTTTTGACATTTTTTCTGTTGTTTAGTTAGTGGGTTTAATGATTTTTCAGCACTTTCCTTTTTAAGTTCCTTCTCTTCATCTTTAGATATGAAGTACATATGCAAGGTAATACATAGCAATTATTGTTTGTACATTATTTAATTAGTTTAAGGTATGTTTGTTAGTTGCTCTTATTTGTGGATTTCCATAATAGTTATCTTCTTGGTTTTGTTGATAATAGACTTTGTTTAAGAGAGAAAGGATTTTAAGTTGTTGATGCATAATAGCTGTGCTCCAGTGTATTATTTGATTGAGTTGCTTTCTTTTTTTCATATTGATTAATTACCTTACTTGCATGGGCATTTTACTAGTTATAATTTGTCATCAGTTGCTTCCGATGTTGTTTAGTTGTATTGTAGTTGTTATTGAGAGATTTGTTGATTTGTTATTGGGATTTATGATATTATTTAGGTATTGTTCATCATTCTTTATTTACAGTGCAATACTCAGTGATGCTTTACATTTGCTTGTACCTTTGCATCTGCCTAATTGGAATCCGTGGCCTTCACTTATTGTTTAAAGTTGTAAGCATCAATATATTGGTCACAGACAAACAGTAGGTTTCTTAAAATAAAGATGAGTATACCTCTCATTCATTCTGTTTCATCTCTGTACTGGGTGTTACTCTGATTCAGGAATTATTTGTCTGTATGTGGTATTTCCTAACACTGTAGGCTCTTGCTGAGTAAAAGTTGTCAAAATATATTAATTTATTTGACATTTGCTTACTGGGAAAGTCTGACTGAGGTTTGAGAAACCCATTTTCATCAGACGGACGGGGGGAAAAAAGCTCCAAAAAATACATAAATAGTAACATCAGTCATAGAAAAGGTATAATAATGAAATATACATCAATTAATTAAAATAAAAGAAAAATGTCAGTTGATTAATAATGCAAAAACAGTAGGGAAATATTATGGCAAAACTGTATTATTTGTAGGAAAGAACAGTAAGATAATATAGTTTAATGGTAGCATAAGAGGAAACAGAAAGTGAGGTATTATAAGAAAAGTTTGGAAGTAGAAGGGGAAGGTGTTTAAGGGAGAATGAGAAGTAAAAAGAAAAGTTGAAAAGGTAAAGGTTGGTAAAGCTAAAGTAAGTTAAAGTGAGAGGATATAATATTAACTGGGATATGAGCAGGAACAGATCCATGCTTTACTTAAGAGTTCTTTTAAGGCACATCTAAATGAGGGAAAGATGGCATTTGCTCTGATATTCATGATCATTCTAGGCTTTGGCAATGGAGTAAGAGTAGAGGCATGTTCCTGCATTTTTCTTGGGTTTATATACTGATAGAAGTTGTTTGTTTTGGGATCTTAGATACCTAGTGGGGAGATAGCTAGAGAGGACAGAAGTTACAGCAGGGCAGGCAGTGGGCTTATAGATAATGTTGTGGGCAGTTAAGAGTGGTGTGAAGTTAAGGCATTGTGGTAGCTTGAGCCATTATAGTGCTTGAAGTGAAATTTATTTATTTATTTATTTATTTACATTTGTTGACCGGGAGTGTTCGACTGGACATAGGTCCATTTTCAGTGGACGCCCGGGGAGAAAAGCTCCACAGTTAAAATAAACAGACAGTAGTTACATTGGATTACATAGCGATTAACAATTTAACATAGCAATTACTTACAACATATTTACAGATGAAGAACATAGTACATCAGTAGACAACTAGAATCTTTATCTGTGAAGTACAAAACAGACATTAACAAATGTTACAATGACGCCAGAAGTCTAAATCTCAAGATGCAGGCACTTGATGCACTCCTCAGCATGGAGAACATCGACGTCTGTGCAGTAACTGAAACCTGGTTCAAGGCTCCTGAGAGCACCCAAGTGCGACCAGGCTATACCTCATATCATGCTTTTCGGCCCCAAAACCCGGGCTGAACCACAAAGGGAGGGGGAGTGTCCATATTCATAAAGGACACCCACACCTCCAGGTTAGTAGCAACACATGAAGCATCAGAGACCATACAGGTGCAACTAACCATAGGCAAAACTGCTATACAACTGGTAGCATGTTACAGACCACCCTCCCAATCTCAAGAACCCCACTCAGCCTTCCTGAAGACATTGGAGGATATGAATGTATCACAAAATACCATCATACTGGGAGACTTCAACTACACAAACATAGACTGGGCACATTATTCTAGCCCTAATACCCTAGCCCAAAGGTTCCTGGAATTCATAAATTCAAATGCACTGGAACAACTAGTCACCTCTCCCATTAGGGGATATAATATACTAGACCTGATCATCACAAACATGGGGACAAAATGCTCCACACCGGAAGTATACCCTTCACTAGTGAGATCTGACCACAAACTAATCACCCTGGATATACATATCCCACCTCCACCCCCAGCACAAAATACCACAGTGAAAAACTTCTCAAAAGCAGACTTCACTCTTCTTAAGACTGAGATGGTATCCTTTAAGGCCAATGTGCCAGTGGATACCACATCCCACAATGCCGAATCCTTCACAAATGCTTTCTATGGACATCTCCAAGAATAAATGGATCATGCAATCCCAAACAAATCCAAGTCCCTCTCCACCAAATGTAAGCATCCTGTCTGGTGGACGTCAGCCATAAACAAATTGTATAACAAAAGAAGGAAGCTACTGCACGTCAGAGCAAAATCCCATGAAGGGAAGACATCTCTGATCAACATTAGCAGAAAACTACGTTCTCTCATAAAAACATCCAAGGCAAACTTTGAGAGAAAAATCGCTAAGGACACTAAAGATAACCACAAAGCCTTCTTCAGCTATGTTAGAAACCTGAAGGAAACCCTCAGATATGCTCAGAGTTGGTTCACAACAACAAAAAATACACTGAACCCACAGATATTGCTAACATTCTGGCTGACAGGTTCAGTACAAATTTCTCCCCTCCTTCACCTCCAAAAGAAAAAATACTTATCCCAGCTGAATGTAATCTCCCTGTCATCTCAGATGTTCAAGTAAAAACCAGCCTAAACAAAGCAAAAAACACAGCATCAATGGGACCTGACGGTATCCTGGGGTGCGTGTTACGTGAACTCCAAGAAGAGCTAAACCCACACATAAAAATGCTATTTAACCTTAGCCTTACTTCAGGATATGTACCTGAACACTGGCGTACAGCAACAGTGGTCCCCCTCCACAAGGGGGGTGCCTCTACAGACCCTGGAAACTACCGCCCCATAAGCTTAACTAGCCTGGTCTGCAAAGCTATGGAAAGAATCATTATGGAACTCATAAACAGAGACATAGGGGACCTACAGACACTTGACCCCACCCAGTTCGGCTTTGTAAAGGGCAGATCCTGCCTTTTAAACCTGGTTGACTTTTTCAAAACAGTCACTAGAGCCATTGATGAGGGCAAAGCAGTCCATACAGCATACCTGGACATGGCTAAGGCCTTCGACACAATACCCCACTCAGGCATCATAGATAAGCTAATCAGCTTAAAAGTAAACCCTTATGTCACTAGATGGGTTGCAAACTGGCTAAAGGACAGAACCCATAAAGTTAAAATCGCTGGAGCAATGTCAGACTCAAAGCCAGTCACAAGTGGTGTCCCACAGGGATCTGTCCTGGGACACCTCTTGTTCGGCATTTATTTCTCAGATATTAAAGCAAACATGGGAGGGCTGTGGCTGACAAAGTTCACAGATGACTGCAAACTAGGTGCCACAGTCGATACACCAGCAGACACATACATCCTACAAAAAGGCCTCACTGAAACGGACAACTGGTGCCGTAGTCACGGCCTTAAACTAAATGCCAAAAAATGTATAGTCATCCCTTTTGGAAAAAACAAAGTACCCACAAATTATCACATAGACAGCAACCCACTGAGTACGGAAAAATTAATCAGAGACCTAGGTACCCAAGTAGACAGCGACCTCTCATTTGACACCCACATTGCCAAAGTGGTTAGAAAAACATTCTACCTTGCACACCTCATCATGAAGAGATTCACATCCAGATCCAAGGATGTCATTGTACCCCTATATTCCTCCCTCATCAGACCCATGATTGAGTACAATGCCCCATTTGGTATGTACCTCATCCAGCATTTGCAACAGCTGGAGAGACCACAAAAGTACCTCACCAAAAGGATCAAGGGTCTACAACATATGTCTTATTCTGCCAGACTAAAGAAACTTCAGCTCTATTCAGTAGCATACCGCCTGCTCAGAAGTGATCTCTGCCTGATGTACAAGGCCATGTCCAATCAGGATCTGATGGACATGCTCCACCTCAAAAAATCCAAATCCATCAGGACCATGAGAGCTAAAGATTTAAACCTCGGCACAAGTATGAATAGGACATGCTGGAAGGATAGATTCATAACCCAGAGGCTTCCCATGCTTTGGAACAGGATCCCAGTTCATATTAGGCAGAGCCCCTCACTGACTCTCTTCAAGAGAAATCTTGATGAGTGGATGGGAGATTGTAAGTTTACCCCAGGGGTCACATCTGTGTCACTGCTAGACAGGGGCACAGTAAACTAATTCTATTATATAAGGGGACCTTCATTGTGTCACTACTAGACAGAGGCACAGTATTCTAGATTTATTCTGTACATTTTTGTACCATTTCATGGGGTGGCAAAAGCCATATCACTATGGCTAGGCTTACAAATGCCCCAGGGCAGATAGCCTAGTACTATACTATGAAACTATGAAACTATGAGAAGATCCTGCTGTATAGTAAGTACTAGGCTTATGAGCATCTGAGATTGCTATAATCAAGGTAGTTAGTGGAGTGGAAAGAAAGGTAGTGGTTGGATGGGGTGGGTGACATTGGACTGGGAGTTGCAAGGTCATAGCGACCATGCTTTTAGGTGTGCTTTTAGTAAAGTTTTGAAGTGGGTGCATGATGGTACGGAGGTAATTATGGGTGGAAGGGAGTTCCATTATTTGGCTATGGTGCAAGAGAATAGTGCTTCACCAGCAGAGTTATTGGCTTTAGTGATCTGAAAGTGACTTTTGTTGCTGGATCTTAGTGGTCTGGTGATGCGATAGGGTTGGAGTAGATTCTGGAGGGATGGGACATTTAGTTGACGGTTTACTAGTTTGTGGGCAAGTGAGAGTTGATACCACTGAAGGAGGTGAGGGAGTTCAAGCCAGCCCAGTTCAGCAAGTGAGCGACAGTGGTGACTATGGTAGGATGCCCAGTGAGGAGTAGATTTGGTAGAGTTTGTGGCAAATTTTGCTATTTTTGTTACAGCAGGCTTCAAGTTTTAGTAAGAGGGAGGTCAGGAGATTAATAAAGATATTAGCACCATACAAGAGGGAAGGTAATAAATAGGTGTTAGCAAGAATGATTCTAGTAGACTGGTTAAGAAAACTTGAATGCCTGCAGAGCATGCCTAGTTTCTGGTGATTTATTTTATGTTGTTTTGGATATAAAGGTCAAATTTCAGGTTTTCACTGATGATTACACCTAGCAGCTTGGTGTGTGGCACTGTTTCAATTAAAGTGTTATTTGTGGAATGCATTTTAAAATTTGATTTACTTACTTTTTGTCATTTAGGAAAAAAATGAACGTTTTGTTTTATTGGGATTGAGTAAAAGTTGGGAGTCATTTAACCAGAGTTCAATTGATGAAAAAGCTTCTTAGGTAACTTGTTGAAGGTGCACTATGTTATTTGCAGAGCAGATAATGGTGGAGTCATCAGCATATTTGATTAGAGTAGCTTGGTAGGAAGTGAAGTGAAGGTTGTTTATGAAGATGTTAAAAAGTTGGGGGCCAAGGATAGAGTCTTGGGGAACCTCAGTGATGTTTGGTAGGAAGGAAGAAAGGGAGCCTTGCCACTTTACTGACTGCTGTCTATCTGACAGATAACTTTTAAACAATGCCAGGGTGAGGGATGTGATACTGAGTACAGAAAGTTGGTATAAGAGCTTAGTGTGAGAGACTGTGTCAAAAGCTTTAGAGACATCTAAAGACAGTGCAGATGCAAGATGATCAGAATCTCTACCATAGTTTATGGTGTCGAAGAAGGATAGCAGAGGGTTTGAAGGCTATTGTTTGATCTTAAACCATGCTGGGCTGAGAACAGTAGTTTGTTGTGGAGAAGGTAGTTAATGAGTTGTGCATGGAAGTCTTACTAATTTCAACCCTGATGAGTTCAGCAATAGACTTTCCTCCATAAACTGGTCCTTCCTCCTAAACCTTCCTTTTCAGGACATTGTATTCAAATTTAACTGCATTCCCCCACTCTCCTTAGGAAAATTGGAAGGAAATCCTCTCTTTACTCCTTGGCTTTCTCGGTCTACTTGTTCTCTTATGCACAAGATGGATAATGCATAGAAAAACTGGCTAAAGTCAAAATCTCTCATCCATCACCAAACCTATAAAGAACTCCAAAACCTCACAAAAAATGTCAGTAATGATAAAAAAGCTTCTACTTTAAGCCTCAAACCAACCAATAGAACAATCCTAAAAAATGCTGGCGCGCCATTACCGAGGTAGCCCTAGTATACCTAACCCTTGCTCCAACTGTTCTCCAGTTGAAACTGCTACTGTCCTCAACTCACATTTCACTGACTCCATTAGCAAACTTACCCATAATAGTCACACTCCTAGTCTTGCTATTCCACCCTGTCCCTTAGGCCACAGAACTACCTTTTCACTCAAACCAGTCCTCACTGCCTGCATTAAATCTCTACTAAAGAAACTAAAGCTATGCTCCCCCTCAGCTGATAATCTCCCACCAGTGTTTCTAAAGCTATCTGCTATCTCTGTAGCCTACCCTATCTCTATCCTCATCAACCGATCTAGCTAAGAATCTACAGTCCCCTCTGTCTGGAAACAATTCTTCATTATACCAGTCCATAAAGGAGGGCACTACACTGACCTCTCAAACTATAGGACTTTTGACTTATTGTCCCCCCTCTCAAAATACTTGAAAAATGCTTACGCAAACAGCTCTTGATTACCTTCTTCAGGAAAATCTACTCACTCCTACATAATATGTTTTCCACCCAAATCATATTATGACTACTGCTCTAATCTCCATCACTCACCTGTCAAGCCAGACAGAACAATAAACTGGTTTCCTCTCTATTCTTAGATCTCTCCAAAGCCTTTGACACTGTATCACATCCCAAGCTGCTCACTAAAATATCTGATCTTCATCTCTCTAATCCTACTCTGAAATAGTTCTCAAGCTACCTTACCAACAGACAGCAGTATATCAAATGGCTCTCTTCTTTCTCACACTTCCTCCATGTTAATGTTGGTGTACCTCAATATTCTATTCTCAGACCACTTCTGTTTAAAATATTCATAAATGTTTTTCATACTTCCTGTGCACGGTCTTCTGTCATATAATATGCAGATGATTCCACTGCCATCTGCACCTCTGACAATCTTAGACACCTCCACATGTTAACCCAGAACTCCTTCAACTCCATCGATAGATGGCTAACTGACAATCAACTAATACTTAATCCCACCCCCCAAAAAATCAGACTTTTCTTATTCATCCCAAAGTCTCGTTCACATCTTAAATCTTCTTTCACTATCGCATCGCTTGACAACACTGATATAAATATAGACACACACACACACTCCTAGCTCCTCTGTGCTATCATAGACAATCAACTAAATTTCAACCTTAATGGCCAAAATTGCATAAAAAAGACTCAACAAAAGCTGGGCTTGCTCTATATTAATAAAAAATCCCTGACAAAGAACTCCAGACTTTCTCTTGACTATGTCTGTCTTCTTCCCAGTCTTCTTTAAGCGTTTCCCATCTTAAGCAATTTACAATGCTCCCTAAAATAGAAACTGAAACTCTCTTATAATGAAGGCAATAGGTTTGCTGCTAATCAACCCTACAACTCTCACCACTGAATTTCTCTCAAATCCTTAAACTGGCTTCAGCTTCCCCACTAGCTCCTATTAGTGCAACTGCTCCTTATTCACTACATTATCAACAAAGTTACCTCCTGCCCAGCCATCACTTCCCTAATCTACCTCTACACTGCCAATCACTCTCTCAGGAACTCTAATCAGTTTCTCTTGGAAATCTACAAAACCCACAAGAAATATTGGTCAACATTTATACAGCTATTCCTTTGCCTCAGCCTGGAACAAACTTCCTCTGACCATTAGAACTATACCCAATACCCTCAATTTCAAAAAAAGCTTTACAAGACACTGTACTGAACTCATGGATCTGCTGCTGCCATAACCTCGCCTAACTCTCAGCTGTACCTACCATCCCTCATTTCTATATGTAATCCTGTCAGTTCTCTCCTCTCTTACTTACCCATATCTAACTTCCTTTCTACCCCTCCCTTACTCTGTTTCAACTCTTCCTTTATTTCTCATACTTTCCCTTTCACCCCTCACTTTCTACTGTTTAATGCCCTTCCTGTTGCCCCCTATATGACACTATAGCTGACGCTTCACTTAGTGGTATTTTAATTTCATATTTCTTTACTCCAAGGCTTGCAGATTGTTTTTACATTGTACTGCATCTCTGAATTTGTTATGGAACTTTACTTGTGACCATAAGTTTGCCATGTACTTGAAGATTTTATGTACCATGTGTTATTTCTGCCATGTTAATTGTTTTGTGTGGAGCTTTTCTCCACAGGCCTCTGCTGAAAAAGGGCATGCTCAATCGTCCATACCCGGCTAACAAATGTCAAAATAAATAAAAATAAAATACATTTTTCAAGTATTTGGTATTGAGCAGGAAGATTATCTGCTGTACTGGAACTAGGTTTGAGTTCTAGAAGAATATACATATATGTGTGTGTGTGTGTGTGTGTGTGTGTGTGTGTGTGTGTGTGTGTGTGTGTGTGTGTGTGTGTGTGTGTGTGTGTGTGTGTGTGTGTATATATATATATATATATATATATATATATATATATATATATATATATATGTATATATATATATATATATATATATATATATATATATATGATAGCCCTTCATTTGTTCGAACTTTCAAATGTTCGAAACTCATATGGCCAACACCATATGAGTGAACATTTGAAAGGCTGACAAATGAAAACAGAGATCAACTACAGTGCAGGACTGGGAGATTCCCCTTTCCTGCTCCATAGTGTGATCTCGGAGTGACTCTATTTAAGTAGCAGGGGATGTGGGGGGTGCAGGGGGGCTTGCCCCCCTGCATAACACAGTTATACTGTGTTTACAGGTAGGTAAATGGTGCTACTTTAGGATGTCGGTCTTTTGGAATGTCGATCATATGGTGCCCGCCATATGAAAGTCGGCATTCTGATTGGTCGACATTCTGAAGTAGACCCATATATATATATATATATATATATATATATATATATATATATATATTTAGATAGATAGATAGAGAGACAGATTTGCTATGTGATGGTCTCCTCCTTGGTAATTTTTGACTCAGTTGTGTTCATGTATTTTTTCTTAGTAGAAAAGGTGTTTGGGGTATGGTTATAAAAAGTGGTTGCTTGTCTCTCTATAGGTTGTGTATCATAATGTACCCTTTTCAATTTCCATGTTTGTCATATTTTATGGCTATCATTTTTCAAAATAGTTTTATATATAGCTCACAATGTCTGCAAAAGAGTGTATGGTTGCTAAACCACATATTGGTAGTATCAAATTTGATTTCAGCTGGCAAGTTGTGCAATCACATGTCCTCCTATAACTGATGTGATAACTTAATGACTGGTCAGTATGCACTACACAAGTTCCTTATCATCTTTAACACTCAGTGTTGAGTCAATGCAAATAGTGAGTGCATATTATTATATTTGGCTACGTTGTTAAGTACTTCCTCATATAAGCTTTTATAATTAACAATTTCTGTTGTTGACGATTAGGAGGCATGAGCAAATTAAGAACTGTCTGTCTGCATGTCTCAGATGGTTCTGTTTCTTCACTGCCCCTAGCAGAATTGGTAGGTTACTTTTTTTTTCCCCTGAATTTTATTATTTAAGCAAGCAATAAGGGATCAGCACTCAACATATGTTACCAAAATGATAGGATGGTTGTAAGGCATGATCCCAAAGGGCACGTGCCTTATACATTCTTGGGAGTGCAGTAATAAGTACAATGGGTATACATGGATACCTTATTGTCTATATAAAATGGGTTTGTGCACTTTTTATCTACATTAATGTTGATGTAGACTAATTTAATTAACAAAAGCCTTCACTTAATATTGTTTTAATGCAAAATAAGCCTTATATCTGTGATTACACATAGTTTTGGGCCAATAAAATCCACACTTTTTCACAGATGTTAAATAAGACTGAAGCCATGGTATGATTTTAGCAATAGAATGGGTATATTGGAGGTCTTATTGCAAAATACCATAACAAGCTAATGGTGTCAGCTACCTATTCATGAAATTGCATTGATGCATATGAGGCAGTTATAAACACTGAAAGAGTTTCCAGAAAAGTTAAACCTGATCATTTTCTGGTACTACATCGCAGAGTATGACACTGTCAACTGACTCCTCTGTCAGAAAAAAAGTGGTTTTGCAATTGTATGACTCTTTTTGGAGCTAGTGTGTGGAATCATCTTCAGTTAAAAACTACTACATTGAATATATAACATTTTGAAAGTAAGAGTCTCCAAAGTGGTATATTGAAAATGCATTCCCTATACAAGTTTGTCATGTTTCCAGAATGAATGGAAATACTAGAAAAGTTAAGGCCATGCGATGCTAACAAATTTTATCTTACAATCCTGGGTTTCATTCTTCCAACTTCCACTTTTAAATATTCAGAATCTGAGGAAGTCATTTAGCCAGACAGTGTTCATGGGTTTCCCCTGAAAACACCTACTTGGGTATTATATTTCTTATGTGGTTTAAAAAAAAGTATGGACAATTAAATGCAATGTCATAGGTTGGCTAAAGAACAACAATTAGGTACTAAAATTAAAGAAAGCTCAACTTACAAAAAGGAGATGCAGAAGCCATGCGGTTGATGTGAAAACTCTTTTGAAACTGCCCATTTATTTAGTTACCCTGCAGTCAGTATTTGGTATGGACTTGTTTTTAAAGTGCCGGGATCAGACTTTTTCCACAAATAACACTATGGCTGGCCAGTTTTTCTTGTCAAATTTATTTTTATTTGCCCTTTGTTGATCACGTTAGTACCACAAGGTCAGTGTTCTCTTTTCAGGGGACATCCAGGGTATCGTACGTACTAAGGAAAATTTGGCCAGGTTACTTTCCCTGCTCTTTTTTTTTTTCAAGAAATGCCATGGGATTTTTTATATACATCTGAGCTACTACAAACTTGGGCAGATGGGACTTTAGTTTAACATCTCATCCGAAGGCCTCCCCCCCCATGCTTCACTGCTGAGTTTGTACTGGAAATGAATCCATGTTACTGGTACTGGAATAGAACACACAGCCTTTTAATCTTCTAACCCAAAAGGTGAATGTAGTACGTGTTGTGCCACAGACACTCAAAACGACTTATGATGATGTAACACTGATTGGTCATTTAAAGATGTGGTAATACGTGAAGGCCTGAGGTTGGTTTGTATGATCTTTCCTCAATATTATTTGCCATGGTTTGTAAAAAAAAATCTTTGCATAAATGGTAAGATTCTATTAAAAAAACAATTATATATTTATATCTGATCTAGCTATGTGAAATGTCTTGTTTATAAATTCATACAGTTTAGATGTGATTGCATTAGTCTTTGGGCTTATAATGCATTAGATTTCTTACTTTGCATTACAAGATCAGTTCACTTTTTCACCACATTAATGTACAGTGGACCAAAAGAGGGATATGCTTTGAATTTGTTGACAATATTCTTCAGAACAAATTGCTTCTTTGATAACTTTTTTGTTTTCATCCCTTTGTTCTGCACAAACTCAGGATGTAAAATGATTGTCACCAGTAAAGCTGCAAATGGTGCAGTGAATACAGTTAGGCATTTTGTTTGGCCGAGAAAAGTGATGGCAAGATGAAGAATTCAAAGTATAATAACTTTCATTTATACTGTTGTTAAATCTGTCAAAAATTGACATGACTTTTAATTGTTTGCTATGGAAGACTTTTATCTATTAGATGCTTACTTTTCTGCTAATTTGTGTTAGCACTTTTTGATAGAGATATATATTTCTCAAAACCTGAGTTTCTATAATTAAAAAGATATCTGTGAGTCCTTTACAATGAAACATTTGCTGACAATACAGAACAATCAGAGCAACAAAAGAGTAGGTGTGTGTGTGTGTGTGTGTGTGTGCGTGCGCGCGCGTGTATGTGTGTATGCATGCGTGTGTATGCATGTGCACATTTGCATAGGGATATTAAACATCATGGAAAATGTAGGGAATGAAGGAGTAATGATAGTTTCTGTTAAAAAAAGGAACATTATTTTCAATCACCATATCCATTTACTTCATTGCTTTTTCATTTCCCTACTGCAAACCAGAACTATCCATTTTGGGATTGAACAACCCAAAACTGGGAATAATATTAAAAACAGGCTGTTTGCCTGAGTGAGTGAAGAAGCAGCTTCAGTAAAATGATTAACAAATAATAGACTTCCTTATTAAGAATACAACCATAGATACATATATATATATATATATATATATATATATATATATATATATATATATATATATATATATATATATATATATATATATATATATATATATGTGTGTGTGTGTGTGTGTGTGTGTGTGTGTATGTGTCTATGTATATATATATATATATATATATATATATATATATATATATATATACATATATAGCTATAGATATGTATAGATATAGATATCTAGTTGCACCTCATAGTAGACAGCCCGAGTGGAATTACAGTCTACATTTCAGTTCAGGCATGCTGTTAAGATCATAGAAGCCATGGTGGCATTGTGAAAGATGTGAAGGTGAAACTCATTTTCCTCCATATAATTTCTCTTTAGCTTTTTGTACAAATGAGTATAAGATGTCTGGTAATTTAAATGGGCCCTCTATAGTCAATGAAAGATTGTTAGCTAGCCAGTAACATCTGTCAGCACAGGAACATATGAGTGGTAATAGATTTTTTTTTTTTTAACTTTGATGCCTCTGTCCTTTCAACAGTAATTCTATTATAAATAGCACTGCTTAATAATGGCCAGGCAGACATCAGTTTTGAATTGTTAAGCAGAAGGAAAAGAGGTAGAAATAAAATATGCTACTACCCTGCAGTGGTTGAATGACATTATTGTAAATACTTAGAGGAATGTCGACTACGAGGTGCTGTCTGTGTTTCTTGCCAGTTAAATATTAAGGTGCTTACAGTTCAGATTTTAACATCAGAGTCTGGAAAAAATAACATATTGCTTTTGTTCTTAGGTAAGATTTCTGCATGATATAGTCAGGATTATTAGGAAAATATGCTGAGAGATGGCCAAGCAAATTTTTTGCACATGTTCCAGTGCCAGAAGGCAATAAACTATGAAACAAATAAACATGCACAGATTTAATTATCCTTTGAAAGATGGATAATCTTCAAAGAACTAAGCATATGCTAATACTTTCTTCAATGCAGTACCTAGTAAAAGTGAACTGGATACATAGTTGTTATGGTTGGTTTACAGCTTGATAATGTGATACAGCAAGCAAATGTATCAAGTATTTCAACCTTGTCACTTGGAGGAAGTAGTAATTCCATTTCTAGATGAGCAGTGTTAAGAAAATAGAAGTCCATTCGCATTTATTGGCAAGCTTCTCAGAGGGACATCTGGATTGTTTTATAGCAATATATTAAACAGTTTTAACACTACTGATAGTTTATTTCTATATGCATCAGGAGTTACACAAGTGAGATTACATCATGGCAGTCTATATTTTGCATATTACAGAGTATATGATATACTTTTGTATTTGTGCATTTTTATGTTTGAGCTGCGTCTATATCAGAACACCGAAACCAACAACATAAAACGCTCACATGAGCTAATATTCACGTACTTGACAACAATATTGTGGGGGGTCGCACCCTGCAAATATATGTTCCTACTCCGAGATCGCACTAGAGTGAGGAAAGGGCAAAAATCCCAATCTTCACTGTACCGCGAACAAAATTAATAAACTTCGAGGACGTGATTTTTCGTTCATGTGAGTGTTCAACGTTTTCGGTTTTGATGTTCTGATACAGACCCTGTGAGCTTGCACACTCCTGTGCACACAGAAAGGGCCCACCTACCATACCAGCACAGAAGATAAAATTACAATGTGTGTTAGATGCTTTACTGCATTAATTCCTGTGCTTGGTTTATGAATATTTCCTAGTAGACATAATTAAAAATGGCTTTTCTGCTTCTTTTGCTAACAAGGTCTAATCATTTGCTTTAAATGTAATTCTGTGAGGCTTGTCAATTTTTACAAAGATTCATTAAGTAAAAGATAAGGAGCTGTACCAAGGAAACATCTATTTCACTTTTTTTCAGTTTTGCTAAACTGGCTGCCATTATATGATTTATATATAGACACGTATAGAATAGGTGTGTGTGTGTGTGTGTGTGTGTGTGTGTGTGTGTGTGTGTGTGTGTGTGTGTGTGTGTGTGTGTGTGTGTGTGTGTTGTGTGTGTGTGTGTGTTTGAATGTATGAAAGACAGAGATTTTACATGAACAGAAAAGCTTGTGGCTGAACCAGAGTATATGCATGAATACATATGCATGAAAGAATGTTTTAAAAAACATACAGTGATTCATTTGTTTACCAGCTGAGTGTGTTTTTCAGCACACAGATTTGCAGTACAGGTATTTCTTCTGTAACAGCTGTAAAATCCTGTGGTATTTATATATGCTCCAAAACGTGACAAAAAGTATTAACTCATACACCCCTCCACATGAAGGAATTAAATGTTCATAGGTTCATAGGTAGGTACTAGGCTATTGGCCCTGGGGCCTATACAAGCCCAGCCAAAAAGGTACCCTGGCTATTGCCACCCAAGAAAATTATTTTCCTGTGCCACTGTCGAGCAGAGCCACAGAGGTGATCCCCGGGGAGAATTTCCTATTTCCCATCCAATCATCAAGATTGTTCTTAAAGAGTGCTAATGAGGAGCTTTTTTGATATAGATAGGTAGTTTATTCCAGAGTATGGGAAGTCTCTGGGACAGGAATCTATCCCTCCGGCATGTTCTGTTTATTGTGGTGACAAGGTTTAGGTCCCCAGAGCATGTAGCTCAGAGGGATTGGGATTTCTTTAAGTGAAGCATGTCCAACAGCTCTGGGTTTGACATAGCTTTGTATGATAGGCAGAGATCACCTCTGAGTAGGTGATATGCGATGGAGTAAAGCTGGAATTTTTTGAAACGGTCTGCATAGGGCATCTGTTTGAGGCTGGTGATCCTCTTTGTGAGGTATTTCTGCGGCCTTTCCAGTTGTTGTAGATGTCTTGTGAGGTACATACCAAAAGGGGCATTGCACTCTGTAATGGGTCTAATGAGTGATGAGTAGAGGGGAACGATGACCTCCTTTTTTCTGGATGAGAAACCTTTTGTGATGAGGTGTGCCACATAGAAAGATTTCCTGACTACTGTGGTGATGTGATTATTAAAGGAGAGACTACTGTCCACCTGTGTTCTAAGGTGTCTTATCACACTTTCAGTGTTAAGTATACTACCACCTATGTTGTAGTTCATGGGTACAGCGTTTTCACCAAAGGGGATGACAATGCACTTTTTGGCATTGAGCTTCAGGCCATGGCTTTGACACCAGGCATCTGTCTCAGTGAGGCCCTTTTGTAGGATGTCCACATCGTTAGGAGTTTCGATAATGGCTTCTAGTTTGCAGTCATCTGCGACCTTCGGTAGCCAAAGACCTTCTGTGTTAGCCTGTACTTCAGAGAAGTAGATACCAAACAGGAGAGGACCCAGGACTGAACCCTGTGGTACTCCACTTGTCACTGGTCTGAAGTCGGATTTGGAGTCTGCTACTTTCACTGTGTGGGTTCTGTCAGTGAGCCAGTTGGCAACCCATCTTGTGACATAGGGATTTATACCTAGATTAGTGAGTTTATCTATAATTCCAGAGAGGGGGATGGGGTCGAAAGCCTTGGTAAGATCTAGATAGGCTGTGTGAACCACCTTACCCTTGTCTATGGCTTTGGTGACTGCTTCAAAGAAGTCTATCAGGTTTAGGAGACATGATCTGCCTTTTACAAACCCGAACTGGGTGGGGACCAGAGTTTGGAGATTACCAATGTCTTTGTTTATAAGTTCCATGATGATACGTTCCATGGCCTTGCAGACCAGGCTCATCAGGCTAATGGGGCAGTAGTTCCCAGGGTCCGTGGTGTCTCCCCCCTTGTGGAGTGGGATAACCATTGCTGTGCGCCATTCAGTAGGCACAAAGCCTGAGGTGAGGCTATGATTGAACATGGTACTTAGGTGGGGTGCCAGTTCATTCTGTAGTTCATGTAGAATGCAGCCTGGGATGTTGTCTGGTCCCATGGATGCTGTGTTCTTGGCTTTGGAGAGTGTGGTTTTTACCTGTGCAGCCATGATTACGGGAACTTTGCATTCTTCTGGTATAGAGATGGGATCTTTAGAGGGTGAGAGGGGGGTAAAATTAGCACTGAACCTATCTGCCAGGATATTGGCAATATCAGTTGGGTCTGTATATTTAGTGCCATTGTGCTGTAACTCAGAGCAGATCTGAGTGTTGTCATTGAGATTCTTGACATAGCTATATAATGCTTTGTGGTTGTCTTTAGAATCACTGGCGATTTTGTTTTCGTAACTAGCTTTGGAGTATTTTATCAGGGATCACAGCTTCTTACTGGGGCTGATCAGGGAGCTCCTCCACTCATGGGATTTTACTCTCTTTTGCAACAGTTTCTTTCTTCTGTTGTACAGTTTGTTTATGGCAGGGGGCCACCAGATTGGCTTCCTTTTTTTGGAGGATAGCATCTTGGCTCTGTTTGGGATAGCTCGATCCATGCACTCATGTAAGTGCTTATAAAGTGCAATTGTGTAGGATTCAGTAGTCGTAACTGTATTGTCCATCTGCGTGGGTGTCACGAAGTTCACCACTTCTGTCTTAAGAAGTGTGAAGTTGGCTTTGGAGAAATTTTTTACCATGGTTTCCTTAATGGGGGTGGGGGCAGGATGTGGATATCTAGGGTAATTAGCTTATGGGTGGATCGGACAAATGAGGTATTGACTTCAGGTGTGGAACACCGGTCACTCATGTTGGTGATGACTAGATCTAGGATATTGTTGCCCGTGTTGGGGGTGCAGATAAGTTGATCCAGGGCATTTGAGTTTATGAATTCCAGAAAGTGTTGAGCGAAGGAGTTGGTACATGAGTAGTTTTCCCAGTTAATGGTGGGGTAGTTGAAATCGCCCATTATTAGGGTGTTTAGTTGAACCCTAATATTTTCCAGTACATCAAGAAAAGAGGAGTGGGAATCCTGGGGCATGTTGGGTGATCTGTAGCAAGCTACAATTTGGATTGCAGTTTTGCCCAGAGTTAGTTGCACTTGGATAACCTCGGCTGCATTATGCTGAGCAACTAGCCTGAAGGTGTGGATATCTTTAATGAATATGGACACACCTCCGCCTTTGGTGTTCCGGTCCAGGTTACATGTCCGAAAAGTGTGGTATGAGTTATAGCCTGGTAGTGCAGGGGTGCTCTCTGGAGCCTTGAACCAGGTCTCAGTCACTGCACAGATATCGATGTTCTCCATTTTAAGGAGTGCCTCAAGTGAGTGCATTTTGAGATTTAGACTTCTAGCATTGAGTAGCATCACCCTCAGATTTTGCTTGCCTGTTCCTGTTACGGTGGTGAATTTGTCATTTGAACCTTGCCTAAAAAAGGCACTATAGGGGCGGCAAGAACCTTAGCCGGTATCCAGAATCCAGGGGTGACAGGTGCAGGCCATCTCTGGCAAAGCATCGTGGTCTGTCGACCATGACATCCCAGGCAGACAGATACTGGATTCCTTTAGAATGGCACCAGAAGCTTACCAAGTGTTGAAGTCAATCATTTTGTCCTTGTACTGCGGCATCATTCTGGGTGATGACAGAATGCTACTCAGGGCTAGGGTCATACCTGCCTGGGCTACAAGATCAGAGAACTCTTCCATTTCTCTTTTCATGTAGTCCAGGGAGGTACGTCTCAGGTTAATCACACCAACATGGACAATGACAGAGTCATATTTGTACTTGTTGTGGAGTGACCTGAATGCGTGGGTTATGTGGCAGATCCTGGCACCTGACAGGCAGCTGACAGTAACCTTCTCCTTGTCTAGCCTGGTGAGTGGGACATCAGTGTGCCTGAATATAGAGTCACTTATGACTAGTGTGTTGGGTACATTGTTTTGCCTTATTGGCTGTGGTTGAGTGGCACACTGAGTTTGCGGGCTATGTGTCATTTGGGTTGTGTTGGGGGGTGGAGGTTGCTTGCATTTCTGCTTTGGAGGTCTCTGTTGCTTGAGCAGATTATGATTGAGAGCCTCCGCAAATGTTTTTGTGTTTCTATGTGTGGATTTTGGTGGTGTAGATTTAGTGAGACTATGTGATGAGTGTGATGTGGTGCAAGTGTTTACCTTCTCCTCTTGACTGTCAAGTTCAGTCTTGATTGGAGAGAGCTTTACCTCCAGTTTGGCTAGATAAGTGCATCTCTCACAGGTTGTTGTGTTGGATGGTAGGAGGAGAGGGTTGTCTGTGTACATGAGGCAATTTCTACATTGCCCCAAGATGCCCAGATTCATCAGATAGACAGGAGAGAACACTGGGAGCTGACTCTTGGACATGCCTAAATAAAAAAATATTTTCCTCTAGATAAGTGAGGAAAGTGAGTACAAGAGCTGTTTTTCTCTAAGCAAGTGAGGAAAGTAAGTACCAAAACTGTTTTCCTCTAGGTAATGAGGAAGGTTAAGTGCTGTTGTAATTAGTAGGTTATTTAGTGCTTACAAGTTCTGAACAAGTGCTGATCACGAATAAGCAAATTCAAGTGCTAAAACTAAGAATCTGTATCTGGACTAAACTAGTTACAGGAAAGGGGGGAAACAAGTGCAAATGTGGGCTTTTAAATCATAAAGTTGAGAGAGATGGAAAAACTGCCCAAAAAGCCAATAACTACAATTTCTGGGCCAGAACCACTCCTTATGTGGTAGATAGGATACCTAGTGCTTACCACTCCCACTGATAAGCTAGAAGGCTTCCCTCCAACACAGAAAGCTTGGGGGAGCTCAGAAGCTTACATACAGACCTGGATACAACAAATCTGAATCTGGACTACACTAGTTACAGGAAAGGTATACATATGTATATATATATATATATATATATATATATATATATATATATATATATATACAGAAAAGTAGCTAAAGCAGCAGTCAAAACAATTCAAATGCAGTGCAAGCTAGCACACTTGAGTATGTAGCAATGTTAGACCAAACAGTTTAAAAATGCAATTAAATTAGAAATTACTAAAAACAAGTGCAGAAGGAGTCTATTAGGTAGAATGAGGTAAAGAGATGGGACTGGGGGCAGTGTCCCAGATCAAATCTACAGTGGGGGCGGGAAACTGCAAAAGCCTCCAAATTTAAACAACACAAGAATAGAGAGGGTGGGTATGGGAAAACCAACACCTTCAGCAGACATCTGAAAAATTATACAGTGAAGCAAAGATAACAGTGCACAACTCTGAAGTCAGCCAGCTATGATATAAAATTAGTCAAACAACAATTACCAGTACAATACTCTGAAGTGCCAGAAAAATATACTCAGCTCTGTATATCTCCAGATAGTTTGAAGAGCACTCTGTCAGGACACAGGAAGGCTCCTGCAATGATATGCATAGCATGAAAGTGAACTATTATGGCATACAGTTACAAAAGTATATCATAGTGCAGTGAATTAAACTCAGAATGTGTAGCTTAGTAGAAAACAATTCATCTTCATTTGATCATACACATCTGCACAACACACAAGTGGTTAGACAGAGGGAGGGGGTGGGAAATGGCACATTATAGAAGATAGACCATTGTTAAATAAATTTGTTAGAGTCAGACTGTAAAAAATCATTGAGTTATTCAAAAACAATGTCAATCAATAACAAACAATAATGCAGGAGAACTCGAGCATCTTAAACTCTAATGTACATTAGGAGGCAAAAAACCATACACAAACTTGTACAGAATTTTGTCTAGTTTATTGACAGAGGGCTCTATTTTTTATACATGTCATTATCAGTTTTGCCCACCTCACTGGCGTGGTCAGTGACAGGGTCTTTACATCATAGTAACTTATGAAAAAGTGCTGAGATTGTGTTTTCAAAAGTCTTTTCCCATGAGAATGTTACAGCCTTGCAAGCACCTGGTCAGTCACGATGACCTCCTGAGGATGTAGCCAATTCAAGGCTCTTAGATTAGTTCGAATACAATGGGTGCAGTTCTTCTTAAAATGCCTTCCTTTGTTTCTTGCTTGCCAGCTGGACACTATCTCTGATAGTGCGCACAAGGCTATTCTTCTGGTGCAAGCAGGAAGAAGATACACATGCGAACAGATTTATTATTTTCTAACTTTGCAAAATAATCCTTACTTGAAAGACATGAGCCAGGCTGTGCTTGAACGCTGCCAAGGCCAAATTTCTGATTACACTGCAGCTTGTGCTTCAAGCAATAATATGCAAGTTTATTTCTACTATTATTCTAGTAAAACAGAATTAAATGCATTACATATCATACTACTTTTCAAACTTTGTTCTCTATTATAGATTTAAGTACATTTATTCCTAACTAAGGCACACATTTCTCTATATATTTGACCACACAGCTTATATATGTTTGAATGTTTGAATACACATCTTCCTAAGCAGCATACATTGTAAATATATTTTTCTAAGCAGCATGTATGTAAATATATTTTCTAAGCAGCATGTATAGATTTTTCTAACATTCTCCCTCCTGTTAATGCATTTCATTCTATTTGAAACATAAACAATATTATTTCATTCCTCAGCCTTTCCCTTTCAAGGGTTTTCAGCTAAGTAAGTCATTTGTTTTATATTTCAGATAGGCTTTCACTTGGTATTAACAAATTCAATTCCATATCTTGGTACATAGTTTCAGTCACTGATACATCAACTAAGTCTTTAACTAATTTTTTCACACAGGGTATCCCGCAGCAGACACATGCTCCAATTATGAGCAGTACCACACAAATTGCAATCAGAATGTTCATAAGGACCGACCCCCACCCCCCAAACAGATTCTGGAAAAAGTTCGTCAGTGGGTTTGGGCCTGGTTCTGCCATTGCTGACACCTGCTGTATTACCTCCAGGTGATCATTGATTTCATGCTGGTTGTCTGGAATGTACGCACAGCATTCTTCTTTGATAAGCGCGCACGTACCACCTCTCGCCGCTAGGGTGAAGTCGAGAGCCATTCCGTTCTGTAATACAACTGTTCTCATTGCATTCATTTCATCAGTCACAAGTTCAAGAGCGGAAAAAGTCGCATTGCTCATTACTTCGAGGAGTTTTGACAATTTCCTCAGTTCCCAAATCGATTTGACTGCTCCATAGGTTGGGAATATCCCAGCCCAGGATATAACACTGTCACCCAAGTCCATATGGGTCAATTTTTCTTTGTCTTTCACAGCCGAATGATCCTTCCAGCTTGCTTCGATCTTACCCACTGGATTAGCAGGTTTTTTGACTGTGTTCTCGGCTTGCTGAGCTACATTTCTTACATTACGTATTTTACCCAGGGGCAATTCTGCAGTATGTCTTATGGCTGGAACCAGATAACCCAAAAAACAACTGCCGGACCAATTCTCAGGTAACCATTTATAGGCCTTTTTCCCACAAACAAAATAACAGTTTTCTACTTTTGTACTGATGCGGGTTAACCCTGAATGAAACATTTTCTTATCTATAACAGATAATTGTCTATATATTTCAGGAGTTTTTTGCACATCTCTCAATGTTGTTTTCATCAAGCTTAAGTATGAACCATAATTCGTGCTACAACTAGTACCTTGGTCTACAAGTTTTATATAACATTTGTAAGACACAGTTATGTTACAGTTACTCCAACCAACCTGGAGTGTATCATTTTTAACAAAACAAACAATTCCTTTCTGAGTAACAGGCAAATATAATGCCACTTTGTCTTGTGATCTCACAGTGCCTGTATCAAATAATAGGTTTTCCCAAGTTTCATTTATCCCCAAGGGGACAGCAGACATCAAAAGTCCTCCATATGCTATGGGTATTGCAGTACAAACCCAGCAATTTGAAACGTTCATAGTCTCTACATAGACTCGTTTCATAGCCAGGTATGTGTTAAAGTTTGGGTGCCAGTCTATAGCCAGTCCTTCATCACGTTTTATTAATTTCACTTCTGTAGTTATATGCAAGAAAAACCATAACAACAAAAGGTTACTACAAACATAGTTAATAAGTGTATGATCAGTAGGCCAGTGAACCAATGTCTCTGGGGTTGTTTCACATTTTTATTCACTCTGCCTCTGGCCATCCTGTTCCTGTGGTATGTCAGTTAAAAGGTGTTTATCCAAACTAAATTTCTTGACAGGTTTGCAGTGGGTCAAATGAACCCAAGATGATCTCTCAGCAATTTTTACTGCAGTAGGTGTTGCCAATAGTACCTGGTACGGACCTTCCCACTTTGGACTCGCCCAGTTCTTTCTTTTTATGATTTTCAGCCAAATCCAGGACCCCGGGGTCAGCACGGCCTCCGGTTTTGCTTCTTGTTTATCTGAAAAAGAGTTCAACTGCAAAACAGTCTTATTTGATAACAATTTCTTCATATAACTAGCTAATGAGCCATCGGCTTCCAGCTCTGCAGGCATGAGGGCCTTCCATTGTGGCACACAATATGCCCTTCCAAACACTATCTCAAAAGGGGTCAAGCCCTTTACATTTGGAACAGTTCTCATGCTCAGCAGTGCTAAAGGCAGACAGCAAATCCAAGTCTTTTGAGTCTCACTCATTAATTTTCTCAACTTGTTTTTCAAAATTCCATTGTACCTTTCCACCAGTCCTGCTGACTGAGGGTGATAAGCACAATGGTTTTCAAAGAAATCCCAAAAATCTCCCAAGCTGCTGTATTGTCTGGTTTACAAAATGTGTTCCATTGTCACTATAAATTCTTTCCGGTATGCCAAATCTAGGAATGATTTCTTTCACTAGGGCTTTTGCTACTGTTGCTGCATCCGGATTTCTAGTTGGAAAAGCTTCTACCCATTTTGAAAACATATCTATGATCACTAAACAGTATTTTTTCCCTTCACATTTATTCAGTTCTATGAAATCCATACAAATAGTATGGAACGGATAGGGTGGTGTTGGAAAGCTCCCTCGCTTTGGTTTAAATGCTCCCTGTGCATGATGCTTGCTACAAATATGACATGTTGCACAAAATTTTTGTGTATAATTCGTAAATCCGTATGTTTGGAATATTTTGTTAACTAACTGTACCATCCCCCCTGTTGAGACATGGCTCTGCCCATGACTCAACAAAGCTGCATATCTAAATAAATTAGATGGCAATATGGGCTTTTTCTCTTTGGAGATGTACAGTCCCTCTTCAAGGATTGCTCCTCGTTTTATCCACTTTTGCTTTTCTGCTTTTGTAGCTAATGTCTGCATTGTTTTTAACATTTCTAAATCTAGAGTCTCAGAAGGTTGTAGTTCTTCATTTAAGAGCACAGTTTCTGGGTCTGAGGCAGCTTGTTTTGCAGCTGCATCAGCCCGAGCATTCCCTTTTGAAATTCTATCTTGTTGTTTGGTATGGGCTGCACATTTACAGATAGCTATTCTAGTGGGTAACTGAATAGAATCTAACAGGTTCAAAATCAATTGTGCATGATTAATCGGCTTGCCAGTAGATGTTATCATTCCCCTGTTTTTCCATTGTTGTGCAAAGACATGCACTGTAGAGAAAGCATACTGACTGTCAGTATATATGTTAACACATTTGTCTTTTGCTAGAGTGCAAGCACGTGTCAAAGCTATCAATTCTGCTGCTTGAGCTGACAGGTTATGTTGCAGGGTTGTGCTTCTATGATTTCGTCATCAGTTACTACTGCATAACCCACTAGGTTTTTCCTGTAGGACCTCGTACAGGACCCATCCACAAAAATGTCACCTCTGCCGGCTAAAGGTACATCAGTAAGATCTTGTCTGGGTGTGGTTATTTGTTCCATTTCCTGTAGGCAGCTGTGTGGTGTGCCATCCACAGGAATCGGAAGTAATGTCGATGGATTTAATGTCGTGCAACGTTCAATTGTCATATGGGGTTGACTCAATAGTATGGTCATGCAAGAAAGATGTCTGGCAGGGGATAAAAATGCTATTTTTTCTTGCAGTAAAATTATCGCAACTGCATGAGGTACTCTCAACGTGAGAGGATGAAACAATACCACTGAGGCTGAAGCTTGCACTGCCATAGCTGCTGCGACTACTGCTTGTACGCAGGGTGGTAATGATCGTGCCACGGATCTAACTGTGATGAATAGTAAGCTATGGGGCGTTGCTTGCCGCCATGTTGTTGCGTCAGTACTGACGTCATATATCCCCGCCTACAATCTACAGTTTGGAAAAATCTCTTATGGTAATTCGGAAGCCCTAAAACTAATGATGAAACTATCAGCTGTTTTAGTCTGCAAAAGGCTGCTTCTGCTTCCGGAGTCCAGTGCAGTGTTTCTTGTGCTGCCATTGGTGTTTTAAATATTAAATCAGCCAATGGAGCCGTTTCTAAAGCATAATTTGGTATCCAACTTCGACAAAAATTAGTCGTTCCCAAGAAGGACATCATTTCCTTTTTGGTAGTTGGTCTAGGTGCTTGTAAGATAGCTGTTTTCCTATCTTCATCTAATGTTCTGCCTTCTTTGGATATCACATATCCCAGGTATTTAACCTGTTCTTTCCAAAGTTGCAATTTATGTTTATTCACTTTATGCCCTTGCTCAGCTAAAAATTTCAACAATGCTATTGTATCTTCCCTACACTGCTGCTGGGTAGGGGCTGCAAGCAGGATGTCATCTACATAAAGTAGTACTTGGCTGCCCCCTGGTGGAGAAAACCCCGCCAGGTTGCTAGCCATCTCCTGTGCGAATATTGTTGGACTTTCACTATATCCCTGTGGTAGTCGGGTGTACGTATACCTTTTGCCCTGAAATGTAAATGCAAACCAATGCTGGCTGTCAGGGTGGATAGGTATTGAAAAAAACGCATTGCTAATATCTACCACGGTGAAGTATTTTGTTGCGCTTCAAATCATTTAACAAGGTATGTGGGTCTGGCACCGTAGGTGCCCTTGGTATTACCGCATCATTTACAGCCTGTAAATCTTGTACCATCCGCCATTCCCGTTTGCTTTTTACAGGACATCGAGGGGTATTGCATGGTGAATCTAGGCATTCTACCAGTATCGCTTTCTTAGGTAACGCCATTATGATAGGTTTGATTCCGTGTTCCGCATCCTTGCTCAAAGCATATTGTCTTTTTTTTGCTCTAAAGGCGGATTTTGGTGTAATAACTACTGGCCCTGCTGTTCGAATAAGTCCTACATCTGATTTTCCTGTTGACCAAAGAACATTTGGTATTTCACTCAAAGCTTTTTCTTCTTCTTCTATCAAGAACGCCAGTCAGCTGTCTTCACTCTGTTGTAAGTGTACAGCTGGGCGTGCTTGCGTTAACCAATTTAGTTTTTGTTTCTGTACTCCTAAGTCCGATAACTCTAAGTCAGTTAGTCTCTCCCATCTTGTCACTTTGTCACCCAAGTCTACCCACCTAACATTCTTGTTTTTGGTTAGGCTAACATGTGGTAGTTTATTGGATTTGTACAATTCCAAGAATTCCTGAGGTAATGAACAACTCACTACGCCATTGCCCTCAGTGTCCCAATATAGAGTCCGCAGTATTAGTCTATTTGCGGGATTCCTGAACAATTTTTGTTCATATTCTTTATCAGGTCCTGATGTGCTGCAATAATATAGGGTACAATGTAACAAATGTTGCTGATCAACATCGAGGGGAAGCACCTTGCTGGTGGCTACATTCATCAGTTCCTTGGTCACCACCCCTGGACCGGTTGTAACCAGATCCTGGCTGTACCAATAATAGGCCTCACCCTCCGATCGTACTACAAAAGTATCAGTTTGTCTCTGTGCCTCCATACCGTTCATGGTAGGGACTACTGCTATGCCAAAAAGTTGCATAAGATCTCTTCCTAATAAGTTCATGGGGCATTTGGCAGAAAGTACTATTTTACTTCTTTGGGTCATGCCCGAGACGGGGTCAGTTATTGCTATATCATGGGAAAGTGGTTCCCTGTACAGCTGTCCGTTTGCTGCTTTCACTAATATGTAATCAGGTGACTCAGAATGTTCCGTAACTTTGAAGGATGTATCAAAGTTCGTGATGCTCCTGAGTCACACAAAAATTTGACTTCTCTCCCTTCCACCAGAAGTGTAACTTCCGGTTTCGTGTCTGCTAAATAGAGCTCTAAGCTCAGTAATGCCAAATCCAAAACTTCACTCTCCCCAACTTCTACATCCGGTTGCATGTCATTTGTTTCTTCTAAGGTATTTACATTATTCCCCTGCTCATTAGTCTCTCCTGGTGACTGCTGAGCAGCATGACTGTCATATAGTCAATCCTCATCTTCCTTATCCTTTTTTTCCACAGGTGCCTTGCTTCTGCAATCCCTTGCCAAATGTCCCTTCTTACCGCAATTGAAGCACTCACCTCTTTTCTTCCTGTCCTCATAAATTTCTGAGTTTCTGTCAGAGCGTTTGTTACCCTGAGTATTTCGCTTACCCTTCTTGGCTGTTTGTACTACAAAAACTTCCGCACCGTCCTCAGCTGTGAAGACCTGCGTTTTCTTTTTCTTTTTACTGTTAAAATGTTTTTCGGCATGTCTAGCATACTCTAACAAGGCTTGAAGCCTACTTGTTCGGTGATCTATCATGTGCTTCGTGATGAAGCTATTGATAGGGGCAATACAACCTTTCAAAAATGCATTCTTTAACTGCTGTTCATATGAGCTATCATTCTTTTGATTTTCAGGAATAGGCATGCCACTATGGTTATTAAAACATTCTAATAATCTACCATAGTATGCATCCACTGTTTCATTATCTTGTTGTACGCATTGGTTTATGCAAGTCCAGTCTGCCCTAGGTTTCCATTTTTCAGTAATGCGGTCTGTAAGACCCTTCAATCTAGCATCTAGTTCTGCGTCACTATGTGGGAGTGGCCTGTGTTGCGCGTCACGGGCATTCCAGGCGCCACAAATCATGTGCCAGTCCGGACCTAAAATTTGTCTAACTACTCTTTCTACCTCTTCCCCATTTAGGTGGTAACTCAATCTCATGCCCTGTAAATCCTGTAGAAATTTCTCAAAGTTAATTTTGGATGGGGAATTCCTTCTGTAGCTTTCGGATGTCTTCCGTGTCCATGGTCTATATACTAAGAGAGTTGAGGCCTGGCCCTCCTGTCCTGCCTGTGGGTTTGGTACTTCTATTAATGGACAGATTTCCTCACTCTCATCTAATAAACTTCCGCTTGGTTGAACATCTATAAGCGTTGCGTGTTCGGGATCTAGTCCCGATAGGTTCTCTTATAAATGGTTGTCTTAATATCCCTGTTGTCTCTGGGTAACGTGGGGGGGGGTCCAGCCCGCCCTCCCGCTTCATATTCTAAGTAAGGCATCGGAGGAGGTGGTAGGGGAGGGACCGATGCTACTATTATGTTATTATCCTCTTTGTCTAAAAATAATGCCTTTGCATTTTTATTTTTCTGTTCCCTTCGGTTCACTTCCTCAATCCACCTATGTGCTTGAGGAACGCCCAACTGTTGTTGTTTTTTTGCCTGACCTTCTGCGTCAGATTTTAACTGTTTCAAAAGTTTTACTAATGACATTTTATCTAATTTACCATCAAAGTCATACTTGTTAACCCATTTTGAAAAATATCTCACATTATCTGCTCTCTGTAATTGCATGTATTTTGCATCTTCTGTTAGGGGCGGGTCACGTGACCCTTTAGTGCATTCATTTCCCATGTCTCTGAAAGAGAAAAAAAGAAGAGAGAGAGAGAAAAAAAGAACTGTTACGTAACCCTTTCTCTTGTACCACGTGGTATCTTATTCCCCGTATTCACAGTAGTGTCTAGAATGACTGTTTACTTTGCTTTGTTTATTTCCTGATCTATGACTCAAGATACAATACTGACTACCTCTCCCTGCTATCACAAACCTTAGCAATAGCACAGTGTAACCTGGTCCCTGATCTAAAACAAAAACAAAGAGAGGAATTCTGCTTACCCGAGCCTCCCGCTTATGTTTGATATGCTTTTAGGATCCAGTTTTCCGCCGCCACAGATCAGACAAGTGGACAGCCTCTTTAGACACGACAATTCAGTCGGAGGTCTTTCCTTCTTCTGCGCAGATTTCGGTACCACCTATATATTCTGACCTGCAGCTTACCAAGGGAATTCCGGCACGATTAGGACCAAAATGTTAAATAAATTTGTTAGAGTCAGACTGTAAAAAATCATTGAGTTATTCAAAAACAATGTCAATCAATAACAAACAATAATGCAGGAGAACTCGAGCATCTTAAACTCTAATGTACATTAGGAGGCAAAAAACCATACACAAACTTGTACAGAATTTTGTCTAGTTTATTGACAGAGGGCTCTATTTTTTATACATGTCATTATCAGTTTTGCCCACCTCACTGGCGTGGTCAGTGACAGGGTCTTTACATCATAGTAACTTATGAAAAAGTGCTGAGATTGTGTTTTTCAAAAAGTCTTTTTCCCATGAGAATGTTACAGCCTTGCAAGCACCTGGTCAGTCACGATGACCTCCTGAGGATGTAGCCAATTCAAGGCTCTTAGATTAGTTCGAATACAATGGGTGCAGTTCTTCTTAAAATGCCTTCCTTTGTTTCTTGCTTGCCAGCTGGACACTATCTCTGATAGTGCACAAGGCTATTCTTCTGGTGCAAGCAGGAAGAAGATACACATGCGAACAGATTTATTATTTTCTAACTTTGCAAAATAATCCTTACTTGAAAGACATGAGCCAGGCTGTGCTTGAACGCTGCCAAGGCCAAATTTCTGATTACACTGCAGCTTGTGCTTCAAGCAATAATATGCAAGTTTATTTCTACTATTATTCTAGTAAAACAGAATTAAATGCATTACATATCATACTACTTTTCAAACTTTGTTCTCTATTATAGATTTAAGTACATTTATTCCTAACTAAGGCACACATTTCTCTATATATTTGACCACACAGCTTATATATGTTTGAATGTTTGAATACACATCTTCCTAAGCAGCATACATTGTAAATATATTTTTCTAAGCAGCATGTATGTAAATATATTTTCTAAGCAGCATGTATAGATTTTTCTAACAACCATAAGCAATATTTGGTTCTAAAAACATTGTGATATGCATAAACTATGTAGTGCATTTTAACAATTTATAAGGTAGTAATGGATGAGAAAGAAAAATTTTGGAGTGAGTTGGATGAAGTGGTGATGACTGTACCCAAGGGTGAGAGACTGGTGATTGGAGCAGATTTCAATGGGCAGGTTGGTGAAGGGAACAGAGGGGATGAGGAAGTGATGGGTAGGTATGGTGTTAAGCAAAGGAATGCAGAAGGTCAGATGGTAGTGGATTTTGCGAAAAGGATGGACATGGCTGTGATGAATACGTATTTTAACAAGAGGGAGGAGCATAGGGTGACATACAAGAGTGGAGGAAAATGCACACAGGTGGATTATATCCTATGTAGAAGGGCCAATCTGAAGGAGATTGGAGACTGTAAAGTGGTGGCAGGGGAAAGTGTAGTTAGACAGCATAGGATGGTGGTTTGTAGGATGACATTGGTGATTAAGAAGAGGAGGATGAGTGCGAGGGCAGCACCAAGGATCAAATGGTGGAAATTGAAAAAAGGTAATTGTGAGGTGATATTCAGGGAAGAGTTAAGACAGGCACTGGGTGGCAGTGAAGAGTTACCGAATAGCTGGGTAACTACAGCAGAGCTAATAAGAGAGATGGCTAGAAAGGTGCTTGGTGTGACATCTGGAAAGAGGAAGGAGGACAAGGAGACCTGGTGGTGGAATGAAGAAGTACAGGAGAGTATACAGAGAAAGAGGTTGGCAAAGAAGAAGTGGGATTGTCAAAGAGATGAAGAAAGTAGACAAGAGTATAAGGAGATGAGGTGCATGGCAAAGAGAGGTGGCGAAGGCTAAGGATAAGGAGTATGAAGAGTTGTATAAAAGGTTGGACACTAAGGAGGGAGAAAAGGACCTGTACCAATTGGCTAGACAGAGGGACCAAGCTAGTAAACATGTGCAGCAGGTAAGTGTGATAAAGGATAATGAGGGAAATGTACTCACAAGCGAGGAGAGTGTGTTGAGCAGATGGAAAGAGTACTTTGAGGGGTTGATGAATGAAGAGACTGAGAGGGAGAGAAGGTTGGATGATGTGCGGATAATGAATCATGAAGTGCAGTGGATTAGCAAGGAGGAAGTAAGGATTGCTATGAAGAGGATGAAGAATGGAAAGGCTGTTGGTCCAGATGACATACCTGTGGAAGCATGGAGGTGTTTAGGTGAAATGGCAGTGGAGTTTTTAACTAGATTGTTTAATGAAATCTTGGAAAGTGAGAGGATGCCTGAGGAATGGAGAAAAAGTGCTTTGGTACCGATTTTTAAGAATAAGGGTGATGTGCAGAGTTGTAGTAACTACAGAGGGATTAAACTGACCAGTCACAGCATGAAGTTATGTGAAAGAGTAGTGGAAGCTAGGTTAAGAAGGGAGGTGATGATTAGTGATCAGCAGTATGGTTTCATGCCAGGAAAGAGCACTACAGATGCGATGTTTGCTCTGAGAGTGTTGATGGAGAAGTGCAGAAAAGGTCAGAAGGAGTTGCATTGTGTCTTTGTGGATTTAGAGAAAGCATATGACAGGGTGTGTAGAGAGGAGTTGTGGTATTCTATGAGGAAGTCGGGAGTGTCAGAGAAGTATGTAAGGGTGGTACAGGATATGTACGAGGGTAGTGTGACAGCGGTGAGGTCTGTGGTGGGAGTGACGGATGCGTTTAAGGTGGAGGTGGGATTACATCAAGGATCAGCTCTGAGCCCTTTCTTATTTTCAATGGTGATGGACAGGTTGACAGACGAGATCAAACAGGAGTCCCCGTAGACTATGATGTTTGCAGATGACATTGTGATCTGTAGTGAGAGTAGGGAACAGGTGGAAGAGTCCCTGGAGAGGTGGAAAGATACTCTAGAGAGAAGAGGAATGAATGTCAGCAGGATTAAGACAGCATATATGTGTGTGAATGAGAGGGAGGACAGAGGAATGGTGAGGATGCAGGGAGTAGAGGTGGTAAAGGTGAATGAGTTTAAGTACTTGGGATCAACAGTTCAGAGTAATGGTGAGTGTGGAAGAGAGGTGAAGAAGAGAGTACAGGCAGGGTGGAGTGGGTGGAGAAGAGTGCCAGGAGTGATTTGTGACAGACGAGTACCAGTAAGAGTGAAAGGGAAGGTCTACAAGAGGGTAGTGAGACCAGCTATGTTATATGGGTTGGAGACAGTGGCATTGACAAAAAGGCAGGAGTTAGAGCTGGATATGGCAGAGTTAAAGATGTTAAGATTTGCATTGAGTGTGATGAGGGTGGACAGGATTAGGAATAAGTATATTAGAGGGTCATCCCAGGTTGGAAGGTTTGGAGACAAAGCCAGAGAGGCAAGATTACGTTGGTTTGGACATGCTGAGGAGGGATGCTGAGTATATTGGGAAAAGATTGTTAAGGATGAAGCTGCCAGGTAACAGGAAAAGAGGAAGGCCTAAGATAAGGTTTATGGATGTGGTGAGAGAAGACATGCAGGCGGTTGGTGTGACAGAGCAAGATGCAGAGGACAGGAAGAAATGGAAACAGTTGATCTGCTGTGGCGACCCCTGACAGGAGCAGCCAAAAGAAGAAGATAAGGTAGTAATGGGAAGACTTCATAAACCAATAGATTAGCTTAGCAGTTCTGTTCAAAAATGCAATAGATGTCAAACTAACCGCACAACCCCCCTTGTTCAATAATGCAGAAGCCCTAGTTAGCAAACTACAGCTTAACAAAAGCAAATCTGTATTCATTGCCTGTATTTATATCTCCCAGACAATAATGCAAATACCCTAGACGACTTCCTCCAATGGCTTTCCAACACATAACCCCATGAAACTATGGTGTTAGGAGATGCTAACATTGACTGGAACAATTGTTCCTCTGAATCTCCCACCACCCATATAAACCTTCACAGCTGTACCCAACTTTTATCCTCACCCACCAGACTAAATAAATCCAACTACAAAGGCAGTATCCTGGACTGAATTCTTATCAACAATCACCCAGACCTATATAACACAGGTACCCTCCCAGATGATATAAGTGACCACCTACTCACTTACATCATTAAGGATAAAGTAGATAACCACCACCAAGTTCTATATAAATTTATCAGAAACAATAAGGACTTTAACTCTACTGACTTTCGGAATGAACTCAGAGCATGCAGTTGGGCCATACTTAAAGAACTTCCACTAGATGATGCTGTAGCCTATTTTAATTCTAAATTCCTCTCCATTCTAGATTTCCACGTTCCTATCCGCACCCTCAGAGCCAAAACTAAGACCGCCCCCCTGGCTTTCTAAAGTAACCAAAACCAAAATCATAGCAAGAAATAAAGACTGGGACAAATGGCGCACCTCCAAAAACCCACTTGACCATATTAAATTCTGACAACTAAGGAATGATACCAAGAAAGCCACACTGTTATATAAAAAAAACTTTTATCAACACCTTCAGCAAAAACACCAGAACAAACCTCAAAAATTTTGGGCAGGCATAAACAAACTGCTCCACCCTGGCCAAACCTCTACCCCCCCCCCCAACTTGCAACCTTAAAACTCCAGAGGAAACTGCTAACATCATTAACAATTTTTTTTTACCAAAACCATCCAATCACTAGCTAGTCAACTACCCCCCCATCAACTCCTTTCAAAACTCCTCCACAACCACTACCTCACCCCCTTTCGCCTTCCAACCTGTATCTACATCCACCATCTGATCTCTAATTAAAAAACTAAAGCCCACTACCCTGGCAGCTGGTCTCCTACCACCAGAATATTTACAAAAAGGGGTAGATGCCATTGCATACCCTGTTTTGATCATAATAAACCATACCTTGACTGAAGCCACTATCCCCTCTCTCTGGAAGGTCTCCCATGTCATCCCCCTTCATAAAGGAGGGAATTCTTTAGACCTCTCAAACTTCCAACCGATAGCCATACTATCACCACTGGCAAAAATTATGGAAAAGTGCGTCCACAACCAATTAATGCACTATCTCACCCAAAATAAACTACTGGCTAACTCTCAGCATGGTTTTAGGCCACAGCGCGACACCAGCCCTCCTATCCTTCTCTAACTCCATCAACATCAACCGAAACAATAGCAAACTTACCTCAGCTCTCTTTCTAGATCTCTCTAAGGCCTTTGATATGGTCAATCACCAACTGCTTCTCCGTACCCTGAAGGAACTGTCACTGAATAGTAGCTCTATTAAATTGTTCCAATCTTACGTGTCTGATAGACAGCAAGCAGTTTTATGGCAGAATACCTATCCACACATCTTCCCATTACTCTAGGAGTCCCCAAAGGCTCCATACTAGGGCCACTACTCTTCTCAGTCTTTATTATTGACCTACCCACCATCACTCCCAATGCCACCTGCATCCAATACGTGGACAACTCTACTTTAATATGTACTGCCTCCTCCTCAACTGAGGTTACGACCCTAACCCAGAATACTTTCAATGATGTAGAAAAATGGTTTGCAAACTGTCAGCTTCTATTAAACCCCAACAAAACTAAACTGCTCATATTTTCCCCACCTGCAAATCCTCCACACCATTCTTTACTATATGTTCCAACAATAGTACAATTATATCCCCAGATACTCACATAAAACTCCTGGGCGTCACAGTCAATATCGCCCTAACATATGATATCCATGTCAATCAAACCATCAAATCTGTCAAAAAACTGGGCTCCCTATACAGGATCAAACCCTTCCTCACTCCTTTTGCAAGAACCACTATCGCTCGGTCTCACCTACTTTCTACCTTCCTCTATGCCTCCCGCCTCTTCACTAACCTGAACCAAGCCACCCTTACCAAACTTGCTAGTTGTTACAACCATATTGCTAGATTTGCTACAGGACTTGCTCTAGGACCCACCATTGTATCAACCTAACTCAACTAGGATGGCTGGAATGCCACAGTCTTCTCCGATACAACCAACTTGTAATAACCCACAAAATACTATATCAACCTGAAAAAACACCAACACTAAATAAGATCATCAAACCATAAAGCAACCTGAGGTCACTACGCTCTGCTGACAAACTCCTGGTACAAGCAATTAAGAGCATAACTTTGGCTGGGGACTCTCTATTCGCCAACTCAGTACGCAAAACTTGGAATATGCTACCGGCCGAACTTAATCACCAATCCTCCTTAACCCAGTTCAAAAAAAACCTCAAACTACACTTCCAACAGCACTGGCAATTTCCCTGCTTAAACCCCAACTAATCACCACCCGCTGTTTCTGCAAACTCTTCCTAAGCATTTTGATCATATACTCTAATAAGTGTATGAATTCTTGAAGAGACTTAGCCCATAACTGCATGTATTATTGTCTGAAACTGAAGCCACATGATTTTGATGTTGTCTACTATGTCTTATCTAAGTTTGTAACCCTACTGAAAACTGCATATTCTACTTATCTCTAAATGTTTCTATTGTTCCTAATGTATTTGTACTCTGGTTTCTTGAGCTTTTCTCCCCGGGCCTCCGCTGAAAATGGACATATATCCACTTGGACTTTCTCGGTAAACAAATGTAACATGAAATAAAATAAAATAAAATAAATAAATGATTTTTAGACACTATATGAGCCACTTGACTGCAGAAGCAGCTCAGATAACTTAAATACAATTAGAAGGTAACAGTGATAGAAACATTATGGGGTATCAACAGTGAAATACCATCCCAGTGAGGCAGAACAGGACACATCTTCATGGATCAGATCAACAAATTCACACTAAGCAGATCCACCTATGAAAATCCCTTTATGTCAGTGACAACCTATGATCATTAAGTCCTAACAGTAAAGTAATATTATTTCAAGTGATTTTTTTTTTTGAGTACGAGGTGATGCAGTCATTGAGAAGAGGAAACAATGGCAACTCTTCTTTATAAGAAACCATGTGGACATACTTGAGGGTATGATTCATGCTGGTTTAATGTGTTTTAAAGTTTCATGCACCTTGTAATCACAAGAATAAGTGCTGGTGTGATCTGTCTTGCAGTTTCCTGGTAATAAGGTCACCAACGTTTTAAAAAGTATATGGTCTTTAGGTAAGCAGGATGTAGTTTATTTTTTGCTAGCTACATGATTAGTAATAAATTGTCATCTATATCTATATCTGTAGCTATAGCTATATCTATATCTATATCTGTAGCTATATCTATATCTATATCTATATCAATATCTGTATATCTATAACTATATCTATATCAATATCTGTATCTATATCTATACATACATAGTTATCAGTCTCAGCATCCATATCTCTATCTATATATGTGTCAATACACACACCTACCGCCTCTAAATATACACATATACATACACAGAAACTGATAGAAACATACTCAAACACACAAACACACATGTGTACACATACACACACAAATTGATAAGTAACTAGATAAATGTATGTGCGTATTTATAATTTATTTATTTATTTTTGTGTTTATTTCTTTGCTTGTTATTTGTTAATCAGTTAGGTGGAGTGGTCTGAGGATTTATTTCCGCCATGACCCTGGTATAAGATATGAGTTACATAGCACTGTTCACAATAATTCTGGAAGACATAATTGTTCACAGCAAACACGTAAGACACCAATAAAAATAACATAAGGATAAAGTCACAGCCATTCTTATGAGGTATGCTGAGGTATAATGCAGCTGCTACATGACTGAGAAGTTTGTTTCATACTTTTAACTTACTATTATTAATAACAGCTGTTTATATTTAACAAAAACGCCAAAACATGCATGAACGTAGCAAGTGGCTGTATCGGCCTGAACCTAACCATAAAGCCTTAAAAAGTAAAGATGTCAGGGACATTCAGAAGCCATGTAGCTGAAACACGATGTCCTTAAGGGATCATTTGCATATATGCCATGGGCCTCCATTACAGGTGGTTTAAGTTATCAGACAATGAAACGTCTAGTTTGGCTGGGTTTTTCCTTGCAGTTTTTAACAGAGTAGTTTGCCTGTGTGACTTTTTTGCCCTTTGATTTAAGTATAAACATATTTAGAGACGGTTAGTAGTCCCTATGGTGTTGTTTAGAAATCAATGTTTCATTTTATACAGAGTTGTGGAGTAGATGGCAACAAATGTGCAGGACATCAATAGAAGTAATATAAGAATACAATCAGCCACTCTTATGAGGTATGTTGAGGCATAATGTAGTTGCTGCATGACTGAGAAGTTTGTTTCATTGGTTTAACTTAACTAAGATTGATAATAGCTGTTTATACGGGTTTATATTGAATCAGTGAACACTTAAAAAGTGAACGCTGATTCATCAACTCGATTTCAGCGAACGCTGAAAATCCCGAACACCCAGAACAGTGAATTTTTTCTCAGGGAAAAAAATTGCTGGGCCGGTTTTGGGAGTTTGCTCTTTCCTCCACTGTGGTGCGATCTCGGAGCTGGTATATTTAAGTAGGGGGGGTGTGGATCGGGAGGTGTGGGGTGCTACATTTTTTTTTTTTTTTTTTGTGGAACAGCGATTTTTTTCCATGGGGAAAAAAATCGCTGTTCTGAGTGTTCAGTATTTTCAGCGTTCGCTGAACTAGGGTCGATGAATAAGCGTTTGCTTATTTAATATAGACCTGTTTATACAAGCATGAGATGATTTATAGTCCATATGGGGTTGTTTATAACACAATGTTTTAGTTTACAGAGAGTTGTGGAGTAGATGATAATTAGTCATTTTAACTTTTGACTTGGAAGCAGGTATAGCTACAGTCTTCCTCTGAGTGTGAGATGGATATTTCCAGAGTGCTTCTGCTTAAATCCAAGCCATCCAAAGGTAAGAACAAGAAATTAAGCTTATTTTGAGTTTGATCTGCACGTTTTCATCTATATTTTACTGTTTTACTGCATTAATTTGTGCCTTTTTGACTGTTTTTACAGGTTTCTATTACGTTGTCGAACTTTTAAAAGTTTGAACATCAAATGATCGACACCATATGATTGAACTTTTAAAAGTCTGAATGTTTCAATGGAGATCCCCATTCAGTGCGGCAATGTAAGTTTTCCATTGTCTGCACTGTACTGCAATCTCGGAGTTGGTATTTTTAATGATTGGGGGTGTAGGGAGGCACAGCTTTCAGGTATTTTTTTTCTGTTTTTTTGTTTTTTTTATTTGATTTTCGAACTTTTAAGAGTTCGAACATATGGCCTCAACCATATGGTGCTCGAACTTTTAAAAGTTTGAAGATCTGATATAGGCCCTGTTTTTACTGCTTGTGCCTGCTTATTACCTGCACTTGTGCTACAATGAAATGTTTCTTAGCACAGACTAGATCCAGACTTGCTGGATCTATCCTGTTTTTCATACACTTGAACTCAAATCCAGCCATCTTACCTTAAGAGGGGCTCTCCTGCTCCCTTGTGGCACAGGAGTGTTGACATAGCCTTATCTGAGTTGGGCATTGCTGGAAGAAGGATCATAGTGTTTTTCCCCACTGGCAGACACATTTAAAACTGTTTAATTGTGCCTGTATAAAAGCCTCATGTTTGCTCATAGCTGCTCACTGGACAACAGGGTTAAGCAGTGCCTTGTATAAACTATTTTCTCCCTGGATACCAGTCAGTGAAACCTTCTGCACTGCAGGCAACTCAGCTGAGCACTGAGCAGTCACCCACTTTTCATCCCTGATCTTCTATAGAGTAAGTTCCCTTGTTAATCCCAGAGCAATAGCTGATCTAATTTGCCCCCTCACAAATTAGAACTTAAGAATTACCTGCTACTATGGACAGTCAGTTTCCCAACATTTCACCATCCAGCCTGATTGACATGGGGCAACCTGAGGCAATGTAGAAATTGCCTCATGTATACTTACAACCACTTGCTCCTAAAGCAAACAAATACAATATATGACAGATGTAATAAACAAGATATTAAACAGGTTGTCAGCACACACCATAGCTCTCAACTGTCCAGATTTTTGTAGAGAATATCCAGATTTCTGACTCTTATTTTAGATTGCTCCTATAACATTTGTGGTTTTCTGGCAAATCATGAAGAATTGAAGTCAGTAAATAATACTAAATAATGACAGACATATACATTTCAGACTTCATATCCTTCAGAAAATATATAATAATAAAAAATCTGTCATTCTAGCAACTTTCTAAGTTTATAGAAACAATATTTAAAATCTGTTCCTATTTTTTTGGATCTCTGTCCCCCATTTATTTCTGGTTTTCTCCAGATTTCCTGCATTGAAAGGTTGAGAGGTATGACACATACACTTCTCCACTCGCACACGATAATATCAAGACACATAAACCCACATAGACGGCGTTACTTACTAAGAGCCTACCAAAAGAGCAGAGACCTCCCAAGCGCAATCAACATACACTTACTGGTCCATGAACCGAATCCACCATTACACATAACACACAAATATCAGTGTCAAAACAAATAAGCCCCTAAGGCAAAACACCTGAAAACATAATGTCCTAGTCATAAGTGACTCAATAGTGAGACACATAGATGTCCCGCTCACCAGGTTGGACAAGAAGAAAGTCATTGTGAGCTGCCTGTTGGGTGCCATGATCCATCAAATTATGCATGCACTCAAGTCACTCAGCAACAATTACCATTATGACTCTGTCATAGTACATGTTGAAGTGAATGACTCGAGACATACCTTTCTGGACTATATGAAGAGAGACATGAGTGAACTCTCAGATTATGTGTCCCAAGGAGGTATGTCCCTAGCCCTAAGCAGCATTCTGCTTTCACCTAGAATGATACTACAATACAGATAAAAAAAAGATTGATTTCAATAATTGGCTTACCTTCTGGTACCACTCCAGGGAGATCCAGTATCTGAGAACCTGGGAAGACATGATCGACATACTACTCTGCTTCACCAGAAATGGCCTTCACCTGTCTCCTAAAGCCTTTCTGATACTGGCAAAGGTGCTTGCCTCACCCATAGTGCATTTTTTAGGTAATGTCCAAACAACAAAACTTCCAACATAAAGAAATCCACTAGAGGCAAAAGGTCATGGTGCTTAATGCTAGGAGCCTAAACAGTAAACTGCACACCCTGGAAGCTGCTGGAGTCTGGGCAGTCACTGAGACTTGGTTCAAGGCTTCAAGGGGATCCAATATTTGTCAGCCTGGAAAGACATGGTTGACAGACCTTGATGCTTCACCAGAGATGACTTTCACCTGTCTCCAGAAGGCCTTTGGATATTGGCAAAAAACTTGCCTCCCCCATAGAGCCTTTTTAGGGTATGTCAAAACAACAAAACTTCCAACACTGAAAAATATTCTAGTGACAAAACTCAAGGTCATGCTGCTTAATGCTATGAACCTAAATAGTAAGCTGCACTCCCTGGAAGCACTCCTCACCTTGGAAGTTGCTGATGTCTTTGCAGTTACTGAGACTTTGTTCAAAGGTAGAGAGTGCCCCAGCCATGCAAGGCTACAATGCCTTTCACATGTCCAGGCCTCAAAATGAGCATAAAATAACCAAAAGTGTAGGTGCATTCATCTTCGTTAAATCCACATACACCTCAGACTGGTAAAACAGTATGACTCTCTTGAGCTACTCCAAGTCCAAATAACTACAGGAAACATACTGTACCCCATCACTGCTAGCTACAGGTTCCCCCACCATGAACCTAGAGAAGCACACCACCTACCTGGACTTGCTAGTGTAACTCAGTATACAGCTAGACACCATGGTCATGGGAGATTTCAGCTATCTTTCCATCAACTGGACAACTTACATGAGCACAAACATGATTGCTCTGAGGTTCCTGTATTTTGGTAACTCAAATGCCCTGGAACAGATGGTCTGCACCCTCACAATGGGCTCAAATGTCCTAGACCTAGTGCTCACCAATATGGAGAATCACTGCACTACTCCCCATGTGTTGCCTTCCCTGACAAGGTCAGATCATAAATCAGTCTCCTTTGAAGTAAAGATCAGGCATGACACCCCAGAGGAGCAAAAAAAAAAACTGAAACATTTCTTCAAACTATAGCCTATTAAGCAAGGATATAAAAAGTTTGAAAGCCCCTGCTAACAGCCAGCAATGACTCCTATGCAGAAGAGTACACAAACCCCCTAAATAGTCCCTTAAACAAATGTCTTGACTCATCTGTACCTGACAGGACTAAAACCAAGCCACCCTGGTGGACTGTAAATATATATAAGTTATATAATAAAAGAAAGAAACTGATATCTAAAAAAATAAAATCAGATATCCTGTAAAGTCTTCTACTGTTAGTTACAAGACTATATTATCATCCCTAACCAAAGATAACTATAATAAGCCTTTCTTTAGTTACATCCAAAACCTAAAAGGGAATGCCCAGCTGTGTGCCAAATTTATACTGGATGTACCATTCTCACCGAACCTGAGGAAACTGCCAACCTGCTAGCTGACAGATTTGGCAATAACATAACCCCCCCCTGTCCCCATCAGCCATACTCAAATCATTCCTGACACCAGTCCTCTACCAAGTATCTCCTAAGAACAGGTCATACAGGCACTCTACAAGGCCAAAAACATGTCCTCTATGGGACCAGATAACATCTCAGGTTGCTTACTAAACAATCTAAAACGAGTCCTAGCAGAACCACTTGGCACTCTTTTTAACCATAGCCGAGCACTGGCATTGTTCTGGCAGAGTGGAGAACAGCAACAGCAATCCCCTTGCTCAAAGGCAGTCCATCAACCAACCCAGGAAACTATCAACCCATAAGCCTTGTGAGCCTAACCAGCCTTATTTGCAAGGCCATGGAAAGAATCATCATGGACCTTATCAACAAGGACACAGGGACCCTTCAAATTCTTGACCTGACCCAGTTTGGTTTCATCAAGGGTAGATCTTGATTATTAAACCTGGTGGACTTCTTTGCGAATTTCTGGGATGAGGGCAAAGCAGTATATACCACCTATCTTGATTTACCCAAGGCTTTTGACACAATCCTCCATTCAGGGATCATTGAGAAACTCTCCCAGATGGGGATTAACCCATACATCACTAGATGGATAGCCAAGTGGCTCACCAACAGAAAGCACACTGTCAAAGTGGGGAAGCCCACCTCTACCAGTAGACCAGTTACCAGTAGGGTACCACAAGCATCTGTGCTGAGCCCTCTACTATTTAGAATCTATTTCTCTCCAGGTGAAAGTAGATGGCCTGTGGCTTACCAAGTTTTCAGATGACTACAAACTGAGTGTGGTGCAATCATTGAGTCCCCCAATGATGTAAACATATTACAGAAGGGGCTGACACAGACAAATTATTGGTGCTAAAGTCATGGACTAAAACTAATTGCAGAAGAGTACTTCATTATCCCCTTTGGCAAAGAAATAAACCCTGCTAATTATGATGTAGATTGCACCCCTCTAAGCTCAAATCCAGTGGTGTAAAATTTGGGGACACAAGTTGATAGCAATCTAAACTTCAATTAATAATAAGGCTGCAGGAGCATGTTCGTGATATTAGAAGGGGAGAATTACAGAGTCCGGTAGCATTGCATTTTGTGGAGAGACACAATTGCAATGTTAGTTTATTAGAGGGAACTATTTTGGAACAAGTTTTTGTTAAAAAAGGAGATGATAAATTATTGAAGAATATTTTATTATACAAAGAAACTATTTTCATACCGATATATAATACATTGTCTCCGATGGGTTTGAATAAAGAAGTCAATTGGAGATGCTTATTATAAAGTATACTGTTTTGTTTTATATGTTTTATATGTATTATATGTACTTATTATATATATTTTGTATGGTATGTCTTTTTAAATTTGGATTCTAACTGATTAATTAAGTGCATAATTGATTTTTGATAATTAATTGTGTTAGGTATAAAAGGGAGTGTATGTACATTATTATTCTTGTACTCTTGGAAGGCTGTTGTAGCCGAAGCGCTAAGACTGATTCTGATATTAAATTGATTTGTGGGAATTCGTGTTGTTTATTCTGTTTATTCTTTGTCTTTTTTAAGACTTTTTTTGTTGTTTTTGAGTGCTTCATTATTCCCTTTGGCAAAGAAATAAACCCTGCTAATTATGATGTAGATTGCACCCCTCTAAGCTCAAATCCAGTGGTGTAAAATTTGGGGACACAGGTTGATAGCAATCTAAACTTCGATCACCATGTGTCCATAGTGGTAAGGAAAGTCTTGTACATTGCACATCTCATAAATAAGGGCATCATATCCAAGACCAAGGAGGTTATAACTCCACTGCATTTGACCCTTATCAGATCACTAATTGAGTACAATGCTACATTCTGTATGTATCTCACCAGACAACTTCTAACCAAGAGAATCCAAGGCCTCCAAAATGTGACATGTCAAAAGACTGAAAGCCCTGTCACTGCACTCTGTATCATACAAGCTGCTGAGATGCAACCTGTGCCTGGCCTCCAGAGCAGTCTCTGACTGCCTAATCGAAATGCTGCACATTAGCAAATCAAATGGGACAAGCGTCACTCATTCCAGGGAACTCAACCTAGCCTGTGACATTAACAAAACATGTTGGAGAGACAGATATATCTGCCAGGAAAGTACCACTCCACTGGAATAGGCTCCCACTTCACATGAAGCAGAGCTCCTCAGTGACCCTATATAAGTGGAACCTTGACAATTGAATGGGTGACTGTAAATTCACTCCAGGGGTACTTATGTCTCTCACAGACAGGGATAGGTGGTGCTGATCATAGAATCTCTCTGCTAACAATGACCATCTAACTATGGTCAGTTAGTGAACACAAGATTTTGGCTAGGTTTGCAAAGGCCTTAAGGCCATTATCCTAATAACCTCCTATGAATCTATGAACCTATATAGCAGTCACCCCTTTAAGGGAAAATACCGATACTACTGAAAATAATGTTTAGATGTTATCCTGTGGATATTAAATGGAGGGTTTGGATGGCTGAGGTCAGCAACCAGACAGAGAAGGTACAGAGAAGTCTGTAGAACATCTATAGCAGTAAATACTGAGACCAAAGTGCTGTCTCTGGAAGTAGACTGATTCAGGGGGACTGATTTGCCAGGGGAAACTCCTGGTAATTACCTCAGTACCTAGGTTCATAGATCAGGCAACAGGTATTATAAGACCATATTATAAAGACAACACACATCATTTGCATTATAAAGATTGCATATGCTAATTTCTTTTGACAAAATCAGCTTTGCATTGTATTTTCTAGTAAATAAAACTGTTATAACTGAAAGACTAAGAGTACCAGAAAACATGCAGGGCCATTTAACACTTCATTTTGCAATTTCTTCTGAAGTCCCAGTTTAATATGTCACTGTCAAGCAATCCAAAACATTACTTTCCATAAAAACACTGTATTTTTGGTGGTATGTGGCACCAAAATAATTTGTGTGTTATAAAGTGCTGTAGAGAAGCAGACCAGAAATATTAAATTAGACCTTTCTAACTGTGAAGTTTGGAAAGTATGCTTACTGTGTGAGATGCAGAGAGGAGCCAATATCATGCCTAAGTCACTAGGGATGGTAGCTACCCCAGTGCTGTTTGTGAGGATGGCTATGTTGGATAGACTACTGCCGACAATAGCTTCTACAGCCAATGACATGGAAGCAGAAGGAAAATCTATGACTATATCTTGAGCTACACCACACAAAAAGCCACTCACCCAAGCAGAACACCTGGAGCCATGTAGTTACATTAACTGGGTCATCAGCAAAATGAGACAGGTTCAAATCAATAAGGCACAGGTACTTACTGCACAACTCACAGGTGATCTCTTCATACCTTCATGGCCATGAAAGGTACTGATTATAAAGTCTATAAAAAAATGAATAGATACATTTTTACTCCAGCTGTGGTCACTGCAAAAACCCGGGCCCTTAAATTTCATGAGTGGATAGTTTTAAAAAGGAAAATTGTAAGATCACAACTGTGTGAATTGAAACATAGCATTAATGTGTGTTTAGACCTTGAGGAAAACAATAGCAAATAAACTGTGGTTGAAACATTAGTGATTGATAGAGTTAACAAGCACTACCAGTTATCTTTAACAAGTGGGAATGTCATTAAGAACCAATATATACTGAAAGTTTTGTTTTTTATTTATCTATTTTTATTTTACATTTGTTTGCCGGGATAGTCCGACTGGACCTAGGTCCATTTACAGCAGAGGCCCGGGGAGAAAAGCTCCGTATAGATTACAATAAGATCAATACTACAATTAACATGTTACATAATCAAAAAACAGCATATGGAAATATTATAATGCAGGCAGTAGAACAAAATGAGAGTAGCAAGACAAAGAATTACAATTTTATGTTGGCAGGAGATTCCTAAGTCTTTAGCAGGTGTTTAGAGATGTAACTTGCAAGTTATTTGTTATAGAGGGAGATGGGGATTGTTATGTGATGCATGGGCATAACCAATGATTCATTAGGTATACTTTGAGAGAGTTTTTAAATCTGGTGCCTGTAGGAGCAGAGGGAAGAGTAAGGAGGAGGTTGTTCCAGTCTTTGGCTGTGTTGTGGGGGAATAGGGCTTGACCTGCGGAGTTGTTGGCTTTGGAGATGCAGAGAAGTGATTTTTCATACGAGCGTAGGCGGCGATTTGATATGTGCCTGGTTAGTAGTTGGTTAAGAGATGTAATTTTGTTGGGATAGTTCAGAATATTGTAGGCAAGAGTTAGCTGGTGATAGTTGAGTAGCTGAGGAAGTTCAAGCCAGTTAAATTTGCGCAGTACCTGACAGTGGTGTGTTTTTTAAGTGGAGTTATTAGCAAATCTAGCGATTTTATTGTAACAAGATTGAAGTCGTTCAAGGTCCTGTTTTCTTAGGTGGGTGATGATTGGTGCAGCTTACTATAGGGTGGATAGTAGGTGTGTTTGGGCAAGAGTAATTCATGCCTGATCAGTTAGAAATTTTCTGTGTCTATATAGTATACCCATTTTTTTGTGCACCTTTGTGATGGTTTGTGAGATATGGACATCAAACAGTAGTTTGTTGTCGATGTCTACACCAAGGAGTTTGGTATGGTCACTAGGGGAGATACTAGTGCCATTCTTGGATGTGATTGTAAATGGTTGATGGATAGTTTTAGTTTTGTTGGGAGTGAATATGAGTAGTTTGGTCTTGTTGGGATTAAGGATGAGTTGGATCTAGGAAATCCAGTTTTCTACTGAGGTGAAGGATTCTTGAGTAAGTTTATGAAGGGAAGTGAGTGATGGTGCAGAGCAGATAAGAGTGGAGTCATCTGCGTAATGAATGTGTGAGGAATGTTGGGTGGAGGTATGGAGGTTGTTAGTAAATATGGAAAAGAGTAGGGGGCCCTAGTAGTGAACCCTGTGGAACACCTATTGTGGTTGAAAGTAGGGGAGATAGTGTGTTTTGCCATTGGACAGCCTGTTGTCTGTCAGACAAGTAGCATTTAAACCATGCTAGACTGGAAGGGGCAAAGGAAAGGGATGTCATGGAATCCAGTAGCGTGGTGTGAGATACCATGCCGAATGCCTTGGATAGATCTAGGAATATTGATGATAGAAAGTTGTTGTTGTTTCTGTGCAGGTTCACTGTATTTGTAAAAGACAGGAGAGCAGTTGTAGTGCTATGGCACTGTCGGAAGCCGTGTTGTGTGGGTGAAAGGAGGTTGTTGGTGTTTAGAAACTGCATGACTTGGGAGTGAATACACCTCTCAAGTATTTTGGACAAGGGGGGGGTAGGATGGCTATAGGGTGGTAGTTAGTAAACTCGTAAGGGTTACCTCCTTTGTGCAGAGGAATTATGTATGAAACTTTCCATAACTTTGGGATGTAGGCTTCCTGAATGAAACAGTTTATGAGGATGGATACAGGGTATGAAAGGGAATCAGCTGATATTTTAGGTAGTCAGCAGGTAGGTTGTCTGCAGCAAGGGTGGTGGGTTTGAGTTTTTGTAATAGTTTTTTGATAGTTGTAGTAGCGACAGGTGAGAGAGTGAAGGGGGATATTCTTAAGGGGTTTGCTAGGGGTGTCAGAGTGGTAGATTTTGGTGATTTGAGAGGATAGTGATAGAATAGTTTCAGTGAAGTGGTTGTTAAATTGAGAGGCAATGTCTGTGGTGTTATTGTTGGTGGTGGGAGTTGGAGTGTATGTTTTTTCCTGGGTTAAGAAGGGAGTTGATGGAGTGCCAAAACTTTTGTGGGTCTTCAGTGTGTTTGGTTTGGCTGCTGAGGAAGTAGTTTTGATTATCGAGTTTGATTTGCTCTTAGCCTGATTTCTTAGTCTTTGGTAGTTTTGCTTGGATAGATTTGTGTTGTCTGCTTTCCAGGCTTTCCATGATTTGTCTCTTAGGTTCATAGGTTCATAGGTTCATACTAGGCTATCTGCCCAAGGGCATTTATAAGCCTAGCCCATAGTTATGTGGCTTTCGCCACCCCTTTAGTTTGAATAAAAACTATGCCTATCATTTTTCTGTGCCTCTGTCAAGCAGTGACACTGAAGTAATCCCTGGGGTATATCTGCAATCTCCCATCCATTGGTCAAGATTCCTCTTGAACAAGGCCAGCGAGGTGCTCTGCCTCACATGTACCGGGATTTTGTTCCACAGCATAGGGAGTCTCTGGGTGATGAATCTGTCCCTCCAGCACGTTCTATTTATAACCGTGTCAAGGTTTAAGTCTCCCGCCCTTGTGGTTCTGAGGGATCTAGATTTTTGAGGTGAAGCATATTCATCAAATCTGGGTTTGACATGGCCTTATATGTCAGGCACAGGTCACCTCTGAGCAAGCGGTATGAGACTGAATAAAGCTGGAGTTCTTTCAGTCGGGCAGCATAAGACATATTTTTGAGACCCTTTATCCTTTTGGTGAGGAACTTTTGGGGCCTTTCAAGCTGCATCAGGTGTCTGGTGAGATACATTCGAACGGGCATTGTACTCAATCATAGGTCTAATGAGTGATGAGTACAGGGGACGATGACCTCCCTTGATCTAGATGTGAATCCCTTCATGATCAGGTGGGCGATATAGAAGGTTTTCCTAACTACTTTAGCAACATGAGTGTCAAACGAAGACTACTGTCAACTTGGGTCCCCAGATCCCTGATGACTTTTTCTGTGCTCAGTGGATTGTCACCTATATGGTAGCTAGGGGTAACCTTGTTTTTCCCGAAGGGTATGACTATGCATTTTTGGCGTTTAACTTCAGGCCATGGCTCTGGCACCAGTTATCCGTTTCTGTGAGGCCCTTCTGGAGGATATCTGTGTCAGATGTGTTTTCGACTATGGCCCAGTTTGCAGTCATCTGCAAACTTTGTCAGCCATAACCCTCCTGTGTTTGCTTGTACTTCAGAAAAGTAGATGCCGAACAAGAGTGGACCCAGGACTGAGCCCTGTGGGACACCACTTGTGACAGGCTTTGAGTCTGACATGGCTCCAGCAACTCTGACCCTGTGGGTTCTGTCGCTTAGCCAGTTTGCAACCCATCTTGTGATGCATGGGTTTACATTCAAGCTGATGAGTTTTTCGATGATACCTGAGTGGGGTATTGTGTCGAAGGCCTTTGCCAGGTCGAGGTAGGCTGTATGGACTGCCTTTCCTCATCAATGGCCTTGGTGACTGTCTCGAAAAAGTCAACCAAGTTTAAGAGGCAGGATCTGCCTTTGACAAAGCCAAACTGGGTTGGATCCAAAGTCTGCAAGTTCCCTATGTCTTTATTTATGAGTTCCATTATGATCCTCTCCATGGCTTTGCAGATAAGGCTTGTCAAGCTAATGGGGCGTAATTTCCAGGGTCTGTGGAGGCACCGCCCTTATGAAGTGGGACCACAGTCGCCGTGCGCCACTCCTTGGGTACGTATCCTGAGGTGAGGCTAAGATTAAACAGCTGTCCTAACTGTGGGTTTAATTCCTCGTTGAGTTCATGAAGCACACAGCCGGGGACACCATCCGGTCCCATGGATGCTGTGTTTTTGCCTTAGTGAGGGCAGTTCTCACCTGGGCGTTGGAGATGTTTGGAGGCCTACAATCCCCTGGGATAGATATCTCTCCTTTTGGGGGTCAGAAGTTTGCACTGAACCTGTCAGCCAGTATGTTAGCAATGTGTGTAAGTTCAGTAATTTTCACATCATTTTGAACTAATTCTGAGCATATCTGGGAGTTTCCTCCTAGGTTTCTAACATAGCTAAAGAAGGCCTTATGATTGTCTTTAGAGTCCTTGGCGATTTTTCTCTCAAAATTTGCCTTTGATGATTTTATGAGAGCTCTTAGTTTTTTACTTATAATGATCAAAGGTGTCTTACCTTTCAAGGATTTTGCTCTATCTTGTAGTAGCTTCCTCCTTTTGTTGTAGAGCTTGTTTATGGCTGGGGTCCACCAGACTGGACGCTTGCCTTTGGTACAGAGAGTCTTAGTTTTGTTTGGGATTGCCTGATCCATGCAGTCCTGTAGGTGCTGGTAGAAGGCATTTGTAAGCGATTCAGTGGTTTGAGTAATGTTTACCACTGACTCAGGGGCCTTAAAGGAGACCACACTAGTTTTTAGAAGTGTGAAATCGGCTTTTGAAACGTTTTTCACTGTGGTCTTTTTTGTTTCAGGTGGGGGCGGGATGAGGACCTCCAGCGAGATTAGTTTATGATCTGATCTCACCAGTGAGGGGTATACTTCCGGTGTTGAACATTTTGATCCCATGTTCGTGATGATGAGATCAAGTATGTTTTCACCTCTTGTGGGGATGGTGACTAGTTGTTCCATGGCATTTGAGTTTATGAACTCCAGGAATCTTTGGGTTAGAGTGTTTGGGCTTGAGTAGTGTTCCCAGTCTATCTTAGGGTAGTTGAAGTCACCTAGTATGATGGTGTTTGGAGATACATTTATCCCCTCCAATGTTTTCAGGAAGGCCATGTGAGGTTCCTGAGTTTGAGAGGGTGGCCTGTAACATGCTACAAATTGCAGAGCAGTCTTGCCTATGGTTAATTGCACCTGGATGGTCTCCGATGCATCGTGCGTTGCCACCAACCTTGAGGTGTGGGTGTCCTTTATAAATATGGACACCCCCCTCCTTTCTTGGTGTTGTCCGGATTTTGGGGCCGGAACGCATGATATGAGGTGAAACCTGTTAGTGCTGGGGTGCTCTCAGGAGCCTTGAACCAGGTTTCTGTCACAGCACAGACATCGATATTCTCCATATTGCGAAGGGCCTCGAGTGCGTGCATCTTGAGATTGAGACTTCTGGCATTGAGCAGCATTACCCTTAGTTTTTTTCCTTTTTGGTGTTCTAGGGTGGTAGGTTTAGAATTTGAGCCTTGCCTAAAAAGGCACTATGGGGGTGGCAAGAGCCTTTGCCAATATCCGGAAGCCCAGGGTGACAGGTGCAAGCCGTCCCTTGAAGCAGCGTGGCTTGTCCAGCATGTCATCCCAGGCAGACAGACATTGGATCCCCTTTGAATGACACCAGAATTTTAGCCAATTATTAAAGCTGATCATCTTATCACTGTATTGTGGCATCATTCTAGGTGAAGGTAGGATACTGCTCAAGGTCAGGGTCATACCTGCCTGGGCTACATAATCAGAGAGCTCCTCGACGTCCCTTTTCATGTAGTCCAAGGAGGTACGTCTCAGGTCGTTGACACCAGCATGGACAATGACTGAGTCGTACTTGTACCTGCTGTTGAGAGACCTGAGTGCTTGCGTTATGTGGCGGATTCTAGCACCCGACAGGCAGCTTACTGTGACCTTCTCCTTACTCAGTCTGGTGAGTGGACGTCAGTGTGTCTGACTATGGAATCACCAATGACAAGTGTGTCTGGCATTTTGTTTGGCCTTAAGGGCTGTGACTGTTTGACACTCTGACTGTGTGGTCTATGTGTTGCATGTGTTGGGTTGTGAGGTGGTAGTTGTTTGGGTGTCTGCTTTGGTGGCCTCTGCTGTTTTGGTAAATTTTTGATCAGAGCCTCCGAGTATGTCTTTGTGTGAGTATGTGTATGATTTGAAGTTGTGATGGTACCATGTGTGACTGGGTATGTATTGTGTGTGGTTGCCTTCTCCTCCTGTCTGGTCTTGCCAGTCCTATGTTGAGAGAGCTCAGCCTCCAGTTTGGCCGTATAGTTGCATCTCTCGCATGTATTTGTGTTTTGTGGGAGAAGGAGAGGATTGTCTGTGTACATGAGGCAATTGTAACATTGCCTCAATATTCCCAGGTTCACCAGTTGAGCTGGAGAGGACACTAGCAACTGATCCTCGACATACTAGAAGTAGTAGATAAAGAACTTTCAAAGGACTCGGGGAAGTGGGTTTTAGGCTGGTGGGGTACTATCTATAATAAGAGTGCTTTATCAAGGTGCAAGTACTGTAGGAGTAAGTGCTAGGCTTTACAGATAGAGAATAGTCTACTTGGGAATCAAGTAGAGATGAACTTTCAGTTATAGGATATGCTGGTTAGATCAGCAGTACAGTTTAGCGTGTTTTATAGCAGGGGCTGAAGGGAGCTAGGAATTGGCCCAAAACGACCAATGGACTACTAGTTTCTGGCTGAAACTTCACCAAATCGGACAAAAGGCCGCTCAGTGCTTCCCACTCCCACTGGTAAGCAAAGAAACTTCCCTCCTTCCTAATAAGGCAATGGATCAGTAACAGGAACTAAAAACAAAGCCCAGGGATCAGCAACTCTGAAACTGGACTACTCTAGTTCAGTAAAGTGGGAAAACAAGAGATTTTTTGTTTTATTACAGAGATAAGGAAAAAACAGACAGTAAATGCTATAAATGCTGTAAATCGGCTAGCACTTTAGTGTGTAGCCTATAGAAACAATTTGCAACAATTAGTAACTTAAAGTGCAATAAACAGTGTAAAATGCAGAAATCACTTAAAGTAGCAGTAAAACAGGCGAAATGCAGTCGCTAGCTTAATAACAGTGGGAAAGCCACAAAAATACTTATATCTGGTAGAAAGTCACTCTTTTAGCTCTCTGCTGCTTGGATCACTCTGCAGGCCACCACGAGGATCTGTGCAGAGTTGGTACAAGCTGGAAAACACGTGTTTAGCGTGTTTTATAGCAGGGGGCTGAAAGGAGCTAGGAATTGGCCCAAAACGACCAATAGACTACTAGTTTCTGGCTGAAACTTCACCAATTCGGACAAAAAGGCTGCTCAGTGCTTCCCACTCCCACTCTTGCTTTAAGTAAGGCTCTTGTGTCCCTGCTTAGCCATGGGGCATAATTTAGTTTGGCTCTAATCTTTCTAATGGGTGAAACTGAATTGAGGATGCTAGTGAAAGTGTTGTTGAAGTATTCTACAGCTTGGTCTAAGTCTAGTGTTACTAGTGGGTTCCAGTTACATTGTTTTAGGATATTGTTTAGTTCTTGTATATTTAGTTTTCTGCTATCTCTGACTTGTCTATAAGTGATAGGATTGGAAAGGTTGGACCGTTTGCATAGAAGGAATGTGGGGAGGTGATCACTCGGGGTGTTTGGTAGACATCCAGTGTGATAGTTATGTTTTGGGTAATTTACTAGAGTCCATTCTAAGACTGAGTGTTTGTAGGATTTCTTGTCTATTCTAGTAGGTGCCTGAATGAGCTCGGTGAATCCATAGAGATTGATATGATTAGTGGGGTTGTTAGAATTACAAGCTAACCAGTTTGTGTTTAGGTCAGCTAAGAGAATGGTTTCATTGGGTAGTTTGTCTGAGATCCATTGTAACATTTCTTCTATGGTGGTAGAATTTTTCCCTGGGGGGATGTAGCAGGAGATAATGTTGATTGTTTTGGTGTTGTTTATTGCTAGTGTTGAGATAATGGTTTCGGCATTTTGAAATGTAGGGATTGGGATTTTTAGGGGTTTTATATTGAGTGTGTTTTTTTAAGAGTATGGCTACTCCTCCACCTTTTTTATTTGTTCTGTCCTGTCTTAATATGTTATATCCTAGTGGGAGAATTTCTTCATTCTGGATGTTGGGTTTTAACCAGGTTTCGATGACAGTTATTATGTCTGGGGAGTAGTGGGTTATAAATGCTTGGACGCCAGTGAGTTTGTTGGTTATACTCCTGGTATTTATGTTAATGATTAGTAGGTCTGACCTTTGTTTGGGTGGGAGTAGGGAGATGCTTGGTCCCGGGTTTGGGTGGATGTCTCCTGATATAAGAAGTTTTCTTGCGATAAGTAATATGTGTTTTATGCTATGTGTTGTTTTTATGTGGTATTTGTATGATAGTTTTGTGATATTGGTTGTTGTTAGTTGTATTTTTGTATATGTGTAGCATTAAGCTATCTGCAAATAGTGTAGCAGTAATGGTGAAATATGTGTGTGTGTTTGATTTAATGTATGTGTGTGTTGTATGGAAATTTGTATTAAATAGTGATATGATGGGATGGATGGATGTGATGTGCATTAATGTTATGAGGGCTTGAAGGAGGCATCCTAAGATGATTTTTATTTTGTATTAATTAGTAGCATAGCATTATGGGAGAGGAAGAGAGAGGCTAAGAAGGGAGGGTGTGGAGGTGTAGTGAGAAAGAAGGTGTGATTGTTAGTTTGTGTGAGTGTTTGCAAATAGATTTGCCAATAGAAAGTGTAATGTGCAATTTGAATATGCAAAAAACATAGTAACAAGTCATTGGTCAAATGAACATATAGGCTTTTCCAAATGTAATTTGTTTTAGATGAGAGAGGAGGGAGTACTTTGCTAAATTTTGTACGAATAGTAATCTTGATACTCAACCTGACATGAGAAATGCGTTGACAAACATGTAAATTATTTAGAATCTATGGAATGTGACAAAACGTCTGTTAAGTTAATCCAAGCTGCATTTTGCTACTGTGCTGCTGCTTAATTAATCAAATGTACTGTGTAGGTTTATGGTAAAGAGTTGCAGGAACTGCTAGATTGTAGTAGCATGGTTACTCTCATTAAAGTGCAAAACATCTGCAAACACAAAACCATTTTCATGAACTTTTTTAAAGGTAGTGTGTATTCATATAGAAAAAAAATTATAGCAGATTGGTTGGGTTGAAATGCAAACTGGCAGTACTGCAATGTATTACTCATGATATGACAACTGAGAAGCATTCCATACATTAAAGAACCAAGAAAATAGTTGGAAGGAGGGACTATTTTAGACCACCATGCACCCAACTGAAAAGAGTAGAGCCACAGGAACAATGACCCCTTAGACTTACCTTTGCAATCTTCTGGGATAGAAATAAGGAAGTCATCAACTGCTGTATCTATTAACAAACCTGTATTTAGTTGAAGCTTAGGAATAATGTTAATGTGCTCTAAAGGAACAAGGATGTGGGTGAATATAGAGGAAGAGGAGGACATCACTACACTTTTTTATGAAGTTAAGAAGCCATTACAGATAAAGAGCAAAGCTGGAAGCAATATAAAGACGAACATAAAACAGTGAGATGGGGAGAAGGAGATGCCCACAGGATATTATACAAATCCTGCAAACATGGCAGCTGGGAGTCTGAGCGAAGAGAAATCTCACAGAAGAATAAAAATAGAGTACATGTAACTCACACAAAAAAAATGGTCAAAGAAGAAATTAAGAAGACAGTGAGGGTGTTTTACTACTGGGCTCACGCAATAAAGTTGCTAAGATGGGAGATCAGATTGATGACCATGTTGAATGTTGGTATCAACTACTGCTCTTCAGATAGAAATGGAACATTGAGACCCAGTATCATTATTAGTGGGAGAAGATACAGACATCTGTACCTCTCATGAAGCCACTAGAGATAGCTGACATTCAAGTGAGCCAAATTAATTTTGAAAAGGTACAGGCAGAGGACAACACATTGAGTAGTGTTAGGCAGAATATATCAAATGTGGTGTGGAAGAAATCTAGTGCACATTTTCCTCCATCCTATCCCTATTCTGAGCTGCAAAATAGCTTGTTGTACAGGGAAGAAAGAAGAAACTCCATACAAGTTACTGGTGTTTATACCTTTTAGAGTACTACTGATTAAACTGGCTCATAGTTATGAATTTGGCATCATCAAAGTATTTACAATGGTGCCTTGAGTGTCAAAGTGCAACAGCACATCCCAACATTAAAAATCCTTAAGTACCTTTGCCCATAATTGAAAAACCTTTCAAAGAGATTGACATAGATATTGTTGGACCACTAACTAAGCCCTGTATTTCATAACAATAAATATTAATATTTCTAGAATATGCTACCAATTGTTTTGACATTCCTATCTAGAAAGCTAATTTGAAGGTTATTAGCAAAAACGCTCCTCCTAATATTCTCTGGGGTAGAGATACTAAAAGTCATATTTACTTAACAGTGGATCCCTTTTATATTTAAAGTTAAACTTTGGCGCTGCCAAAACTTTAAAGGAAAGCAAATTAGAATCGGAATATATCATCCTCAGAGTGATACATTAGTTGAACGTTTTTACCAGGACACTGAAACCCATATTATGAAAAGTCACCAGAGATGATAAGAAGAAATGAGATTAATTATTGCTATATCTAATGCTGGCCATCCGTGAGGTTCTCCAGATATCTAGAATATTCAATCCCTTTTAACTTCTTTATGGCAGACACCCTAGAAGATTATTAGACATTGTCAAGGAGATATTGGGAGAGGAGAAAACTCTAACATGGATTCAGGAAAGCCTACACTTTGTGCTAAGCTCACATGCGTGATGTGCAGCAACAAGCACACTGTGTGGTATTAACTAAAGAGCTCTGCACATTACTCCCAGCTGTAAAACAAAAGTAAGCAGCGGAATATGCCAATAAAGGAATAAGTAGTTGAATTCTAAGTTAATGAAGCAAATCAGCATGGTGCAGTGATTCAGGAATATATAACACCCATGCCTACATGCCAACATCCCTTTAGACCTCAGTTTCAATACTCTTAGGAATACATCAAAAAGACACGTAAATGTTAGGAGTTGCTGCTGCTATCCTTAATCTGTATGTGCAACAAGCTTTAATACAAGGTGCTGCTGCTGATGCTGCTATCATTAATCTGTATATGAAACAAGCTTTAATACAAGGTGCTGCTGCTATAATTAACTTGTATATGCAACAAGCTTTAATACAAGATGCAGCTGCTTCTGCTGCTATCATTAATCTGTATATGCAACAAGCTTTAATGCAAGGTGCTGCTGCTGCTATCAGTAATCTGTATATGCAACAAGCTTTAATACAAGATGCAGCTGCTTCTGCTGCTATCATTAATCTGTATATGCAACACGCTTTAATACAAGGTGGTGCTGCTATCATTAATCTGTATATGCAACAAGCTTTAATGCAAGGTGCTGCTGCTGATGCTGCTATCATTAATCTGTGTATGCAACAAGCTTTAATACAAGGTGCTGCTGCTGCTGGTGACAGACCTTGGCAAAGAAGACAAAGAGTAATTAGACCATGTTTAACCTATCGTGAACTTTATGATATAGAAATAATATAGCACTGCATGGTGAACAGGGATACCTTAAAGCAAATATTCAACATCTCCAACCCTCACTTGGGACTTTGGAAAAAAATCACAGAGTACTCATTATCTACACTAGCTACAGGCAAATTTTAGAGATGGATAGTGAACATATTAGGGATGTCACAGGTCTCAGCCTCAAAAATATCAGACTAATTTGTCAAGGCAATGCTACAACATGTAAGGAAGCATATCTGCTTGCCACATACCCCAGGGGAGAGAGCTACTGCCATGCAACAACTCTATGCCATAACACATTTCCCCAAGGTTCTGGGGGCCATAGACTGCACACAACTAGAAATTAAAGCCGTACCTACTGAGCAGGGATGGAGGTACATCAACAGAAAAGGCTATCATTCTATCAACTGTCTGCTGGTCTGTAATGCCCAAGGGATAATATATAATGTGGGTGCAGGTAACCCTGGCAGTTTCCATGACTCCCACATATGACACACCTGTGACTTTTATATACATTTTGTTTTCTAGGAATGACTTCCCAAAAGAAAATCTAGTAGGGAATGCAGGTTATGCACTAGAACCTTGGTTCATAACACCCATGAGAAACCCACACAACCCCACTGAGCAAGGTTGCAGTGATGCACAAACTAAAACTAGAAATATTATAGATCAATTTTTTGGCTTTATCAAGTCAAGTTTCCAATGTCTAGATACATTTTGAGGTGCCCTGCAGTATGGTCCAGACACATCTATCAAAATACTCACAGTCTTTGCCATATCAGGTAATGCTAGGAAACATTTCCAGCAGGGAGAGCAAAGCCAAGAACTACAGTTTCCAGCCACACATTTAAGGCCAGCAGGGCCAGCAAACACAGATGAGGAGTGCTTGAAAGCCATACCTGGAGCATCAGCAGTAGACACTGTTTGGTTGTCTCCAGCCATGCCCTCACATCCATCACAGCACTGGGAAATTCTGTAAGCTACCTGAATCCCTTACAGCTGACCGGCTCTCCTATGTCACTCTGAGAGGTGGTTCCGTAGCAGGACCACCCTTGTAGCTCAGGCTTTTTTTTTTTTGCCTTAGTTACCATGTAATTGGCCCAATGTAATCATGGCCATTGCCATACATGGCATTTATATCATCAACCACCTGCCACCAGACACAGTCACAGAAATGCTTTTCAGCTAAGTTTTTCATTAAGATGCATGAGCCATGTTGACAGAGGGCCTGGACTATAACCTCACTCTCAGCACCTGAAAATGAAGGCTTACTTGTCCCAGGCTTTTTACGTGACACATCCCTGTATTAATGTACAAAAACAATACAGATAACAGACAAATCAATAGTCATTGTGTGCTTACAAGATGATCTACACTGGGCAGAAAACAAATATGCATTTATGTAGACATCATCTTTAAAAAACTGGTAAATAAGTGATCTCTATGAATGCACAAATCTAATACATAACTGTAAAATCTCCAGGCCCCCACCCCCTGTCAATAACAGAATTGAAAAAGGGGAAAGAAATGTTGAAAAGTCAGAATATATAACAACATTATCAATGAAGCATGCATATGAAATGAAACTTTTAAAACAAATTAACATTCCGAAGTCTGCTAACAATTCTATGAACATGTAGGCAAAATACAACTTCTGCATGTAATACAAGTCAGTGATCATTGTAATAGTAAGTGTTAAACCTTCCTTACAAAAATAATATTTCAAAGTGTAGACAGCACTTAGTTAAGTAATACTAACCCAAGCATATTATATTTATTGATGACTTTAATTTCCACTATTAACTGTGAATCATATACAACACCAAATGTGCAGGCACAGGAATTCCTGGACTTTGTATTCACAAGCTCCCTGGACAAAATTGTCAATACACCCACCAGGCAGTTCTTATCAATTTGTTGAAAGCTTAATTCCATGAACGCCTATTCATTGAACCCGAATTGTTGAAAATCATTTTGTTGAATGTTTACATCATCAAAACTTTTTCCTAGGGAAGGGAGTTAGTTGGGGGGTGGGGAGGAGCCCTTGACCTTAGTGAATTTAAAATAATGTGTTGTTTGTTATGATTGCTTGGTGGCCAAGTAGCTTCATTCCCTAAGAAAAAGTTTTGATGATGTAAACGTTTGATGAAAGGGTGTTTGAAAATTAGGATTTGATGAAAAGGCTTTTGTAGAATTAAGCTTTTGATGAAATGATATAGACCCCAAAAAGAGACATGAGCATACTGGATCTGGTCCTCACTAGTATGGAAGAGTGCTACACACCCCCTTGTATAATGTTGTTTTGGTAAGATCAGACCACAAAACAATCTGCCTTGAAGTAAAAATAGAACCCATAACCCCAGCTAACCCAGGAATGTTCAAGAAATACTCTAAGGCTAAAAGAAAACCCAAAAGTTCACTTTACACAGAAGAACCACAAACTGAATTAGCGTAAAAAATGTTTTAATCTCTGCTTTTGTAAAACACTTCATCAAAATAAAAAAAAAATCATTTTTTATTCTGATGAAGTATTTTACAAAAGCGGAGATTAAAAAGTTTGTTACAGTAATTCAGTTTGTGGTTCTTCTGTGTAAAGTGAACTTTTTGGTTTTCTTTTGGTGGATTTGTTCACTTGGCCCTTGAGATGAATTTCTTTTGGAGTACTCTAAGGCTAACTTACTACTATTAAGTCCTAGTACTGTCTGTGTAATATATCATCTAAATTTGTAGCTGGCACTAAAGCCTTGCACTGCTGGGGTAGTATCTGTGGCTTTAAACCATATCTCAATAACTGCACAGATGTCCATATTCTCCAATGTCAGGAGAGCTTGGTGAGAATTGAGCCTTTTATTTATACTCCTGGCACTGAACAGTAATACTTTTAGATTTCCTTGGGTAGATTCTGTTATGTTAAAAGGTTTGTCAGTTTGGCATTGCCTAAAAAAGGCTCCATGGGAGGCCAATATTTTGGCCAACAGTATAAAGTCTAGAGAGGACATGTGCAGCCCATCCTTGGCAAAGCAAGGTGGTTAGTTAACCAGGTCCTCCCATGCTGACAAATATTGTATCATCTTAGAATGACGGCAAAAATTAAATCATCTATGAAAGTCAGTCATCTTCTGTTTGTATTGTGGCATATTCCTTGGTGAAGGCAATGCTAGAGCGAGAGCTCCTTAATGTCTCTTTTCACATAGTCAAGAAAGGTAAATCTCAGGTCATTTAAATCTACATGGACTATGACTTAATCATACTGGCAGTCTGTGTGCAGTAACTTCAGTACATGTGTAACCTGCCGGATCCAGAACTTTGACTATTTTCTCATTGTTCAGAATAGTGAGTGGGACATCAGTATGTCATACAATGGAGTCCCTTATGACTGGAGTCCTGGGTAGTGTATTGGTTTGCCTTATGTGTTTGGTAGTTGAAGCTCCGCTGGGTGTAGCTGTATGTGCACCATGAGGTGTTGTTTATTTTGAGTGCTTTTGGATTTTCTGAGGTAATTTCTGCAGATAGAATATCTCTGAGGTATTTGAGGTTTTGTAAAATTTCATTTAAGTATCTTAGCAAAAGTTGGTCTATCAATGAGGTGTGCACTATATGTGGTGGCTGTAGTGTGTGTGTTGCTGACAACCAGAATGTTATTATAACTGTTTGTATGCCAGAGTTTTGCTTTCTGAGACATTGTGTATATATATCTCTCATGTAATGTATTTATTCCTTTGAGGATTAAATGGTTGTCAGTTGGGCATTAGACAATTGTTACATTGTCTCAATATACCCATATTCACCACATTGGCTGGGGAGAAATTGGAAAAGTGCATATCCATGATGTCAAGTCATTCATTGGGTGAGATACAAGGGTGGGGTGTATGTGGGGTTAATAGTGAGCTGATTAAGGATGAATTAGGGGTTAAAGAGATTAGACTAGAATAGGCTATATAATATTATATTCGAGGGGCAGTGCTCCTCAGTACGTAAACTAGCTGCTCTGTGCTACTCAACATGCAAAATTGTTGATCTATACTCACCGAGTTACTGAAACAGTTTCACATGGTTTTATAGGGAAGACTTCATTTATGTGTCTGCAAAGGGCACTGCTCATCACCACTGCATGATGGGTGGTGCTGTACAATGTTCCAATTTAATGCAGGCACTTAAAAAACAGGAACTTGGCTTCTAAGCCCTCTGGCAAATAAAAGTACAACACTTAAAGCTTTCGGATGTGTCTCCCAACTCAGCTAGACCAGGATACCACCAACTGACACTAGTTGGAGTATCCTAGTCCTCTTAATGTAAAAGCATAAAAAGATTGCTTGAGAATGTAATGCTCCCACAAAAGAACTTAAACAGCTCCATGGACAAGATAATTTCCAGCATTATACATTGTTAAAATGATTTAAAGTGCAAAATTAACATATAAATAAAAATAAAATAGCGGCACTCTAAAACAGTTAACTGAAGTGCAAAATAATAAAATAAATCTCTTATTTGCCAAGCATGGAGCAGGATTAAATCTGGATGCACTCAGAGTGTGGCAAGGGTGCCAAGCAGATGGCAGGTCTGGGAAAATGAGCAGAAAACTATTTATAATAAAGGACATTTACTCAGGAGCAAAACTGTTTTGCTGGGTGGACACTCAGTATTATGGATCCATGGAAAATGATGGTTGGGAAGAGTACTTAATTTGTTAAACAACATACAATAGCAATGAAACAGGAGAGACAGGGACTTTTGAAGTTAGATTACCATAAGAGGTGGAGGCCAGAGACACAGCCATATAAAACCACAGTAGGAAAAGTGTAGGACGGTTGAAAAAAAAATCATACTGCAGTAAGGTAATCAAATAAATCCAATACTGAAGCTCTAGTCCTGTGATTCTGAGTTGCAGGCCAATGACACCAAATAGGTTAGAACTTCAGAAACTGTAGCTTAATGTATCAGTGGGGAGTGGGGCAGACACAAATAACAGGGGAAAGAAAGGAACTGAAACACTTTAGACAGGGAAGTGATAAGCATAATATAAGATTCTAGCACCAAAACCAGAATATAAACAACTGTAAACCACTAGTCCTTCAGAAAAATATGTAATGCTCCCAGTACTGCAATTTTAACATTGTCTAAGACAACAAATTATGCAGAAATATGCCAGTAACATTTTTTATGGAAAATGAAGTAATAAATGACTAAAAGAGGCTCAAAGCAGGCAGTAGTTCACAGCTCTGTCACAGGTGCAAATTAAGCTACAAGACTAAGGCCCCAGACAGGGTTCAAAATGCAAACAGCTTGTTTTTACAAGTAATTCTACTTATGGAGATAGATGTGCAGTATATTGTATAGAAATAATCTTCCCAACACTGAAAATGAATCTACGAGACTAAGGTCCCAAAATAAACTAAAAAAATGAAGGCAAGTAACTTTTTGCGACTAAAATGTAGGAAAAAATTAGAAAAATACTAAAACGTATCCCCACACGTCACTATAAGTACAATTAAAAAAAAATAAGCAGGATTGAAATACAAGCGTATTTCTTTTCTTTTTTATAAAAATGCTTGTTTATCACAGTTTACGGTTTTCTGTATCTCCTGAGTCTACCATAAAAGACCCTAGGTTGGCCTAGCACTGTACTGGCTACAACAATCTTGCTAGATTGAGATTCAGTCAGATAAAAACAATATTGTACCTCTAGTCCCATGACTCTGAGCTACAGCCAATGTCACAAAGTAGGTTAGAATTTCAGAAACTTTATCTTAATGTCTCAGTCGGGGGGGGGGGGTCAGAGAAAAAGCAAAGGGAAACCGAAAGGCAGTAGAATACAACTTTAAACAGGTAAATAATATGCCAAATATAATGTCTAGCAGAAAAGGTTGAATACAAATAACTGTAAAACCACTGAAGACCCAATTCTGCAGCAGAGCTCATTACTGTTGCTACTGCAATCCAATTACCATCTAAGCTGCCAAAGTATACAGAAATTCATGAGTATCACTGTTTATGGAAAGATTCAGTAATAAATTACAACACAAGGCTCAAATCTAGCAGTAGTTCTCAGTTCTGACACAAATGCAAATGAAACTACAATAATGAGGCCCCAGTAAGGGTTCAAAATACCCAAACAGCTTGTTTATACACGACATTCTGCTTATGGAAACAAATACAAATGAAGCTACAAGACTAAGGTCACGGAACAAACTAAACAATTCAAACAAATAACTGTTTTTGGTTAAACATGGTAAGAATTAGAAAAGTGTAAAAAAGTATCCCCACAGAGGTCACTATAAGTGCAACTTAAACATTTCAGCAGAATTGAACTGCAAGCTTTATTCTTTTCGTTTTTATAAAAACCTTGATTCTCATAGTTAATGGCTTTCCACATCTCTCTGAGTCTAGTTGAAAAGACCCTAGGTGGGCATAGACATTAATAATTGCAGGCTTACTAGACAGAGATCTAATCAAATAATGCCAGTATTGGGGTCCAATCCTAATACTCTGACCTAAAGGCCAATGACCCACTATAGGTTAGAATTTCAGAAAGTTTACCTTAATGTCTCATGGGGGGGGGCACAAAGTGAAGGGGAACAGAAAGGCACAGGATGGAAGGTTACTTTAAAAAGATAAACAATAAGGAATATATAAGCCTGTAGTATCAAACTGCAAGATGAACAACTATATAAGTACCAAAGTACTAATCCTGAATTCAATCAAATAAAACCAATATTGGGGCTCTAGTCCTATGACTCTGAGTTACAGGTCAATAACTCCAGGTAGGTTAAAATTTCTGAAACTTTAGTTTAATTTTATAGTGAAGGGTGGGTGAAATACAAAGAACAGGGGAAAATAAAGGTATTGTAATCCAACTTTAAGCAGGTAAATGATAACAGAATATATGACTCTAGTAGCAAAACTGTAATATAAACAACAGTATAAGTAATGAAACAGTGATCTTAGCCTAGATCAGAATTTACAGTACTATTATTACTGCAATTCCACCACCATTGAAGGTACCCCACTATACAGAAATTTACCACTAATACACTTTATGGAAACAGTGCAGTAATAAATGAGAAAACAGAGTTCTAATTTGGCAATAGTTCAAAGTTATGCCATGACTGTAAATGAAATATCAAGACTAATAACCCATACAGGGTTCAAAGACAAACAGCTTTACAAGTAATTCTACTTATGGAGATAAAAGTACAATATAATGTATAAACACACTCTTCTCACAACTGGAAATGAAACTATAAGACTAAGGTCCCAGACTGTACTAAAAATGCAAACAAATAACTTCTTTGTCTAAAGCATGGTAAAATAGCAAAAAAGGACCAACAGTATCACCACAAGTCAATAAAAGTGCAACAAAAATTATTTAAGCAGAAATTAAATAAAAGTGTTATTTCTTTCCTTCGTGATGAAAAGCTTATTTCACACCATTCCGTGCTTGCCACACCTCTGAGGTTTTGCATAAAAAACCCAAGGTGAGCAAAGCTCTGTGCTGGACAATAATAGTCTTTCTAGTGTGGAATCCAACCAAATAAAGCCAATATTGGAGATCTAGTCTTGCGACTCTGAGCTTCAGGGCAATGACACCAGGTAGGTTACAATTTCAGAAACTTTACTTTTCTGTCTCATTGAGGAGGGGGGGGGGTCACAAATAAGAAGGCCACAGAGAAGCACTGAATTGCAACTTTAACAAGGTAACTAATAACAGACTATACGACTCTAGCAGCAAAACTTGAATATAAACTATTGTAAAGGCAATGAAGCACCAATCCTGGAGCAGAGTATACCATACTCTCACACCTGTAGTTCTGCCACCATCTAAGGCACCAGGCTATGCAGCAATTTACCAGTAACACTATTTTTGAAAAAAAAACTGAAGTAATAAATTAGCAATGGAGGCTGAAATCTGACAGTAGTTCACAATTCTGCCACAACTGCCAATGAAACTACAAGACTAAGACCCAGACAGGGCTCAAAATATAAACAGCTAGTTTATACAAGTAATTCTGCTTATGAAGATTGAAGTGTGGTATAATGAATAAACAAAGTATTTTGAACAATTGCAAAGAAAGCTAAAAGACTAAGTTCCCAGAACAAACTGATAAGTTTTTTTGGATAAAACATGGAAAAAAGCAGAAAAGTACAAAAAGGTATCGCCACACAGGTCAGTATGAGCAACATATCTAAGCAGAATTGAAATGCATTCCCCAAGATTTAATAAAGCATTTTTCCTGTGCCAGAATAGTGTAGCAGCTCCTGCATGGAATATGGCCGCCGGGTGATTCAGTAATCAAGGCTGGGGTGTGCACGAACCTGCCAGCACTGTTCTGGCATGGATACCACAGAATAATGCTAATTACCTCATTTTCTGGTGAAAACCATGCAAATGAGGTGAATTAATGATTCAGTAAGCAAGCAGGCATCCATGCCAGAACAGTGTCCATTGCAGAAATGTAGTCGGTTACTGAACGTGTACATTTCTGCAAAAATCAAAACGGGGGCATGACAGCTCAAAGCAAAGCATGTATTATGACTGTTAGGCATGTCAATGGCCAAAAATATGGCCATTGGCATGTAAATCAGTTGCAAAAGTGTAGAAATAATATATATATTTTTTTGGCCAATTTTGGCTGTTTAAACATAGCACATCAGTGCACAAACGAGATCATACAGAAAATAAAAAATGTGAAAAGACAACTTTAAGTGAAATCTGCATTTTGCCATTATAGTGGGTAGCATGCAGAATCAAAACAATAACAGGTAACACTGGTTGCTAGGGAGAAAGGCTCTGGTATAGTGGTGCATCAAGGGACTAAGGCAGTGGAGTATGCAAATGAACAAAATTTACTGAATAGCAAAATGGGAGACCATTGTCTGGATGAACCTAACTGTGTAGGAGCTATAAGGCAGTGTTATAAGCAGGAGAAGCAGATGAGATGAAAAGGGGGGGTTTCATGCTTGGTGTAAGCACATTGGAGTTCCACTGCTTCCATATAGCTGGCAGGTAGACTGTATCATAGTCAGACAATCATGCAGGCAACATCTGCAGCACAACAATATAAACTATGCAAACACCTTTCAGTCTGTTTTGTCCCACAAACTCTGCACCATTGATGTAAACACTTGGGGGAATTTTAACCAACAAAGTGTTAGGGGCTGCTATCACTTTGATACATCAGTATGTGCTAAAGGCTGAGAGGAGTGAGGAGGATAATGCTGGCAACCACCCCAGACTGAGAAGGAGGAGAAGAGTGTTCAGAGCCAGGGTAACCTATCAGGGGCTACATGATCTGGAGATAGTAGATCACTACAGTGAGGACAGGGCAATACTTCAGCAACTCATTAAGCTGTGCCAGCCTCACCTCAGACATGGAGCCAACAGAGGGGAACCCATCCAAGTGGATATCAAGTTATGTGTTGCCTTAAAAATACTAGTTACAGGTACTTTCCAAAGACCTACTGGGGACATCATGGGGGTCTCACAGGCATCTTCATCCAGGGTACTCCAGCAGTTCTTGGATGCCATGCTACCACATGCCGATGAGCACATTTATTTCCCCAACACCCATGAGGAGAGGACCAGCAATATGCGCCTCTTACACCATGTAGCAGACTACCCAAAGGTACTGGGTGTCATAGACTGCATGCACATCCACATAAAAGCACCATCCAGTGAACAGGGTAGTGTCTATGTAAAATGCAAGGGCTTTCACTCCATCAACTGCCAGATCATGTGCAATGCCCAGGGCATTATCATTAATGTGTGTGCTGGCAGCCCTGGAAGCTATCAAGACTCCCACATCTGGCATTCCTCACTGCTGTACAAGGGATTTGCCAGGGGGGACATCCCGTACGACCATCTGGTGGGAGATGCTGGCTATGCACTAGAGCCATGGATGATGACACCCATCAGAAATGCACACACACCCACACCTACTACCTGTACCTTACCATGTATAGGCAGTGTACTGCGTGCATCTGACATAGTCAGCCCTCAAGCACTGTCCTCACAACTGCTGCAGGCGCAAGATAAGTCAGTCTTCTTAGCAATAAATGAATGGAGTTCTATGTTCTGGTAGCATATCTATGGTATCGCTGCATGCATGCAAGTGAATGGGGTGGGCTTCTAGGATAGCAGCAGACAACTGACAGCTATGTGGGACAGCAGGAAATGTTACCCAATGCTGGCTTCCCCACACTATGCAGTAGTACTCAAGGTGACAAATCCCACTGCAGTATATGTGGTGAGCCAACTAACTGAGGGGCCATAGGCCACGGGCATGGCTGTTAGTGTGGGTGTCCCATGCTCACCCCTCAGCCTCACCCAGCAAGTCAGCCATAGAAAACCAAAAATAAATGTCTGGCAAAGGCCCACAAATGGTGACAATGATGAAATACCCCCTACAGACTTACACAGTGATAGTACAGCAGGCCTTGCAGTTGTAGTAAGGCTCTGAAGAGTAAGAAGTCTGAAACTCAAATTTATGCCATTACAATCTGATCTGTGATCTTTAGTGATATCAAATTCAGCAATAGGTGTTACTGCAACTGCTTGAATAAAACAATGAAATATACACCAGGATCTTTATTAAATAAAGCTTTTGGGTCTACACCCTTCATCAGTATAACTTTAGTGATATGCCTGCAGTCTCCAAGACAGTGCACAATACTGTACTGAATGGAACCAAAATGTAAAGCAAATATTAGCCTAGTATCTGCAAATGTGTACAGTTGACAGGTGTGCCCCCCAACACACACACCCATATTCCCATAGAAATGCAGTAACATATATGTTTGTAGGGAAATAGTAACAGAGCATGCATTGCCAGTGCTGTCCCAATCAACATGATAACTTGTTGCATGCCCACAATATTCAGGAGTCAATCAGCTATGTATATGTGTGGTTAATACTGCCAAGATGTGGCCAGCACTTACTCCTGGCTGTTGTGTCATAGTGACCTAGGTACAGTACTGTGGTTGACAGGACCATGTTCCAAAAACTGCAGTGTCAATTATTCTGCATGTTAGCTACACCTACAGTAGGAGTTGTACACACTGTCCAGGCATCAATATCTGTTATTGCAGGAAAGCTGGACAGGTCATGTATAGGGGCCCACACATATGGACAGTACACAGCTTGAAGTAACCTACACAGTGCCTACCATACCTCTCAATTGTACAGACCTATTGCAGAATGTCGAGAGGTTTGCATAATATTTGTGGTCAGTATATCCTGAAATAGTTGTTTTCTGGCAATTCAGTGGCAAGTCAAGTAAGACTAAGGTCAGTAAATAATGACAGATTGTAGTGTCAGACATCACACCCTATAGAAAAATGCATGCTAATGCAAAACCTGTTATATCACCTTTCAAGGTTTGTAAGGACAATACTGAAAAATGGTCCCTACATTTAGGTCTCTGTCCTTCAATTACTTATGGCTTTGTCCAGATATCTAGCTTTCAGAAGTTGAGAGGTATGGTGACTAGTAGAACAGCAGGTACCTGAAGGTCAGTGTACTGCCAGTTTATAAAAGGCTGCCACCTTTCTTTCGCAGCACTGACAACATGTCACTGGCCAATAGCCATTCCCCTAGAATGACACAGGTTGTCACAGAAGGAGCACGAGTATGCCTTGTATATCTGTTCTGCTTCTCCTAACATTGCATTTGCCTTTCAACTATTTGCAAAACAAGAAAAGGTCATGTCAAAACAGAAATGGCAGACAATGTGGAAGCAGACATCATACCTATAACAGAAAACAAGCAATTATCAAACCAGTTTCCCAATTGTCTATGCTTGGCAGAACATTAGTAACACCCTGTCCCCATGTGTGAGCCTTCGTCTGACTGTCATATTTCAGCCTGTCCAAATGTCAGTCCGTGATGGTATGACAGCTAGGCCTAAATGTAGCTTCATAATAACATATATCAGTACAAACCATCTAAGGACTACAGCAAATGGGGTGGTGCAATGATGGACAACCCGCTAAATAGGTACACTCAGAGGTGTGAAGTCTACAACCTTGTGTGTGAGGTAACGGCGTTTACCTCACTCACATCAGAATTACAAATACATAACAGCGGACACTGTGGCCAAAGCCTGCGACTGGACTACAGAAGGACAAAGTGACACACATAAGGGGAAGGGGAACCACTGGCCAGATAAATGGAGAATGTGCACACCAGAACAAATTGTGCAGTAACACAGGTGCCATGCAGTGTATGGAGTCAGTAAACATCACCTGCAAATACACAACACACACACACATGTAAGTGGAGGTCTGCAACAAAACAAAAACCCAAACAATGGACACTTCAGTGGCAAAATAACATGAGAACTCCACAAACCTACACAACACAGACCATATAGACTCCACACACCAGGGTCTTGCAAACAGTAAGGCCTTATCCCAAACCCCAAAACACCTACCCTACACAGATAGGCTAACAGCACTGTCCCTCTACTGTGTGCCATACAGACTCTGCTGAGGTGACCACTGTGTGGCAAACAAAGCAATCCAGACCCTGCCTTGATGGGACTGTTACACATCTGGAATTCAAGGCCTACTCCATCAACCTGTAGGAGCAGCATCAACCTGTGCTGTGATATCAGTACAGCTTTTTGGTGTGACAGAAATGTGTACCACACACTCCCCCATCTGTGGAATACACTCCATGTTAACAGCAAGCCAAGTGCCTCAATACCCCTAGTGATGTGCTTCCTATATAAGTGCATGGTAAACACAAACTACAGCCCTATGATTCCACTCGTGTCCCTGCTGGACATGGGTTCTAGGTGCTGACATGTCGTAACATGGGCTACACTCTCATCTGCGTGGGTTATAAGGGCTTCAGGGCCAATACCCTATTAATATTATAGCAACCTATCAACCTATACACAACTGTCTTGTCAGTGGTTCACCACATTACTCTGTACTGCTCTGCCACCGACATACCTGGAAGTCATAGTGCTATGTGGAATATACTACACATATAATGGACATTTCTGCACAGTAGAATGCAATCTGTACCCACTCCCATAACTCTGGCAGCAAGACATCTGGACAAGGTCATAAGTAAAATATGACAAAGGCCCAATGATAGGCATGTGTTGTAAAGATTGTCCTTACACACTGAGAAAGTTGATAGAATAATGGCTTTTGCAGTAGCAGGAATTGTCTGAAGGTTATGAAGTCTGAAACACTAATGTCTGTCATTATTGTGTAACATCAGTCTTCAATGATATGCAACTAACTTGACATAAAAACACAAGTTTATGTAGACTAGACAAAACTTCTAGACAAACACCTGGACAATCTGCCAACAAATGTACAGCTGAAAGGTATGGACATACCAGGATATGACTATTCAGCTAAGAAGAATACCATACAAGCAGGAGATACCCAGCCAGTATATCACCAAGTTGCTGGACTATTGACACAGCTTCATCAGTCAACTGGCTGTAGCCACATCTCTCTACTGGCCTTTTTGGGCAAGAATGTATATAGTTGGACTCATAATATTGGTCTGTGCATCTTACATCTTGTATTCCTCTGCATGTGTGTGAGTGTGTGTGTGCATGTGTGTGTGTGTGTGTGTGTGTGTGTGTGTGTGTGTGTGTGTGCGTGTGTGTGTTTGAGAATCACTTCATCCCTGTGACGGTTTGGGTGAGCATCATATCCTGTGCTGGTGTGGGTTATACCATTTGGAGACATGTACCACCCAGTACATGTCCCATTCCCTTCTTTACAAGGCCTGGTGATGTCATTCACCTTAGATGTACCTGCATACACTTGTCAGCTGTCTAAACTCTCTGGTGTGTGCAATAACTATGCAATACTATTGCAGAAATAATTAGATAGGTAGTGGTTCTAATCTCAATACTGACAGCTATTATAGTGTGTGTGAAGCATATCCCCTGTGGCTGTTGTGTATGTAAGTTATACAATTTTAAGGCCTGTTGACCCCCTACCCATGACATTACTTTAAAGAGCCTGTTAGTGGCATCAGCCTCACATGCACCTTGTAACACTGTAAGGCCTATACCAGTCTTCTGTGCAGATGTATATGGAACATCCACATGTTTGCAACCTATATGTGGTCTGTGTCCCCTAACAATGAGCATTCCTGTGATATCATTGCCAAATATGTCACAGTTATTGTAGTGACACACATGCCAGCATCAGACATTGCACCTGACTGACACATCATGCTGATAAAAAGTCTGTCACTTTATCACTTGTGCAGGTTTGTAGGAGCAGTAGACAAGACCAGTCACTATGTCTGGTGGGTTATCCCACCATCCATGAATGCATTCACAAGATTACCTACTGAAAGAGGTCGTGTATTATGTCCCAGGCATTGAATGTATGTGGCACATGTCATGTGTATGCAGCAATATAGTACATACAACTGGATATGTATGGTTATTTAATATATCTACTGGCAAATGTGTATGTGTTCCTGTATGCACAGCCCCTGTGGCTGTATGTAATGGCTATACCATTCTGTGTGCCTATTCCACCCTGTAAACTCCCCCATTGCCAACCTAGTGTCAGCCCATATAAATGTCATCCACTGTACAAGCACAGTTACACAGTTTCAAACACCAAGCCACTATGGTATATGCAATGGTCATATCACTGTGCATTGTACATTAATAGATGGGTAGGTCTGCTACTCTGAGAAGTGTCACCTCCATTGGCGTGTGTGTTTCAATGCATGTCCCCATGCAGCGGTATGTGTGTGTGTGTGTGTGTTTGTGTGTGTGTGTGTGTGTGTGTGTGTGTGTGTGTGTGTGTGTGTGTGTGTGTGTGTGTGTGTGTCAGATGGCTCTAACATGTTAAGGGCCTCTGAACCCATCATTGGCAATCCTAACAGCTCCTGCAATTTTCAACCACTTGAATAGTAGTAGCAGACACTGCCACACTACAGTACCACTGTGCTATCTGTGTTATGTAGCTAGCACTATCATTTGTAAGACTGTGCAGGTAGGGGCTGTGCTCAGCCCTTCATCAGCTTCCCTATGTACAGGACTATGAGTCTGTGTGCACTACCAGCATGAGAGGCCAGACATGTATGTGAGATAGCAGACACACATACTGGTGATTGTCAGGTTAGACTAACACAGGCTGACCTGTGTCAGGAATACAAACCCCAAACCTGTCACACACAGTACCAGGCGTACCCTCATCAACTACATGATAGTTGAGTGCATGGGACAGAAATGTCAGGGGCAACAAGTGCTGATAGCTGAATCAGTTGCAGTTAAAGTAATAGCTGCATTTGTGAGGGACCTAATGCCAGTACTCAAGTAACCTCCTCTGTATGTGTGAGCCTGCAGTCCTACAAAACACCCAGTTGACATGTATGAAGGCTAGGTGACTGTGTCAAGGGTATGTATGCAAGCTCACACTGTCTGCCACAATTGCCCCTCATACACTGTTGCATGTATACACATCTGGTAAACTTGTACATATACAGCTGTACCTAGGCTATGAAAAGGTCACTGTGTTTCCACTCCTAGTTACTCATCATTGCTACTGCCATCAGGCCCACAGCCTGTAGACACACAGACACCTGGAACACAAACCCAATACAGTATGTGATACTACAGTCAGTCAACAGTACTAACAGTAATAGTGCATCATGGCTAACAAGGTACATACACCTCAATGTGTACCCATAACTGTTGCCAGCAGATATCACCTTACACAGCATTGCATTGCTACACTGTACTATAGTCACCCTGTGCATCAGACCCATATGATCATGCCCCTGCATTGATGGTATGCATAACTGTGTTATGGCACAAGTATCATCACATGCACAGGATGTGGTGTTTGATTGCCAGAGGCATAGACTGGGCAATATGGCTGATATTGTGCATGTGTGTGTGTCTGGAGGGGTGGTGTTCAAGTGGGCCATGCAGAGGAGCTGTGCATGTCTGGTGGTAACCAGCCTGTGATAGGGATGTGCGAGTGATAGTCTGCACACCATCAAGCCATGTGGATGTCTGACACAGGGCTATGTTGGACAACCATGGACTGTACATGGCAGGATGCACCATTCACCATCTCCCAGCAGGGACATGGGAAATGATTCTGCCAGGAGTCTAACTGGCACCACCAGGCCCAAGGATGGATGCAGTACTACTCCCCAATGGTGACTGCTGTCTGCTGTATCCATGTCCCTGATGGGGCTGGCCAGAACAACATGCCTATGGCCTGCTCCAGTGTGGTGTGGACAGCACCCAGCATCCTGTAGTGCTGGTGGTACTGCCACTATGGTTCTGTGAATGTGCACAGCCATGTAGGCTCTCAGCTGATCATGTTGCTGACCTACGTCCACCTCGCTGATGCCCTACTCCCACCACATGCACAAGCACAGACTGAATGATGAAGCAGTGACAATGTCTCACCCCACTGTCTATCCACAACATAGGACAAATAACGCAGGGCATCACAAATGCCATGGAGGCCATCCTGCATGGCAGGAAGCACTGCAGTCATGACCCTAAGCATTTGTCTGGTGTTGCAGTCAGTACGCGCCTGTGCCTCTATGAAGGACCATAACCTGCATCTGATGACACCTGCTGTGGTACATGTGACAGGGAATTGATGGGCAGTCCTTCATCGAGCACCCCTGTTCATCTGGTTGTGTGTTACCTTGCCTGCTGTCTGGCTGTGGCTGGTGTGTACACTCACACTTGTCATAGTCAACACACTAGCCTTTTCCATGCCACCACATTCCAATGTCCATTATCTGTGACTGCTGGGGATTGGGTACGTGTGAGCATACTGACTGTATGCAAGGACATGGTGGGTGACAGTGGGACACCAAATAATGGCACAGATTCGGGTCTATATTTTAATCTCGAAGTTACAGAACATTGAAAACCATATGGCTGACACCATATGATCGAAGTTCCATAACTTAAAAAAAAAAATTAAATAACAGAAACTTACCCTGATGGGTTTAAGCAGGGGGGCAAGACCCCCTGCACCCCCACACCCTCTGCTACTTAAATATGCCAACTCCAAGATCACGCAACAGTGTAGGAAAGGGAAATTTTCCCTTTCTGCACAATACTCCATTAAAGTGTGACCTTGGAGTTGGTATATTTAAGTAGCGGGGGGTGTAGGGGGCATAACCCCACATGTGCGGGGTGCAGGGGGCTTGCCCACCTGCTTACACTCTTTAAGTTTTCTGTTTTTTATGTTAAAATTATTTTAAATGCAATTCAATGTTTTAATAGTTTGATGCATAAAGTTTGATGTTTATGCATTCGAACTGTTAAACTTTCATTATTATGATATGAACCCCACAGATTCAGGCTCCAACAAACCCACCTGTGCCTCACTATGACCACCATCATTATGGGAGTCGACTAAGACACTGCCATCTGGTTGTGAGGAGGAGAGACACCAGCCCCCATGTTAACCTGTAAGGGGAAGACAACATAATTAAAGTAATAGTAGAACCACAAAGAAAAACAGCAAATAGCAATCTCCAAAATGGCACACAAACTGCAAACAGAATCTAGTTTATCTGACTTTAGCACCTCGACTTAAACAGTCTTCAAGAAGTATACAAAACATTACCCAAGCATTTCCCTTAAATACCCACCACAAACAATTAATAAATCAATTAAAAAACAATTGAATACAATTATATAATTAAATAAAATACTTCCAATTAATCTCACAATTAAGACCCTGTGGAATGATAGTATTGTATTTTAGTATAAGTAATGATTCTTTAAATAACAATTGATCTTTTAGCATTTTTTCATCTCCTAATTTTACCAAACATTTTTTCTAAAACAGTTGCCTGTAATAGTTTATAGCCACTATTGTGAGACTCTTTAAAATGGACAGCAATAAAACTTTCTATTTTACATTTTTTAATGTCTCTGACATGCTCCTTCAGACAACACTTAAACATTCTCTTAGTCTCACCTATATATACCAACCTACATGAACAGCGCAAAGCTTTTACAATTCCTTCAGTAACTTAAAAATTATTACTTCCAATTTTGTCAAAAGTTTGAACAATCAACTCACAAATATTACATTTACCACAGGGGAAAGTTCCCCTCATTAATGGATTTATTATAACACCTTCTACAGGGGCAATGAAGTAAAATTTTATCAGTTTGTCCGCCAAACTTTTTCCCTTTTTGAATGAAAAAACAGGATGATGGTTAAATAACTTTCTTAATTTTTCTTCCTTTCTCAAAAATTTCCAATACTATTTAACCTGTTGCTGTATTTTATCTCTAACATTATACATCATCACCACATATACATTATTTTGTAGTTGTATATTTCTACTCCTATATATATTTCTCACAGTTATATTTGTTATTACTAGAACTATAGTAGTCATAAATTTTATCCAAAGCATCAAAAATATTAGACAATGCATAACCTCACCTCAAAAACATTTTAGAGGTAGATAGAACTGCCTTAGATAAATCTTCTTTATTATTACAAATTCTGTGCAGTCGTAACAATTCCCCATATGGTAAAGAATTAAATGCGTAGGGTGAAAACTAGAGCCATGCAAAAATTGTCCCCCATCCTGAAACGCTCTGAATGCAGAGGTAAAAATTTCATTTGTTTCTGTACCTACCAAGTGTACGTCCAAAAAATCCACCTCTTTATCAACTTGTAGACCATCAAAAGATAAATTGTATTCATTATGTTTTAAATCTGCCACAAAATCCTGAACTTTTTCCATGCCATCCTGACATACAAAGATGAGATCATCAATGTATCTACAGTACTTTACTATATGTTTCTTGAAGAATTCATGCTGATAAATATATTTTCTTTCAAATAAAGCCATAAACAAATTAACATAAGTGGGGGCAAAAGGTACCCCCATAGCTGTGCCTTGTAGCTGATGAAATACATGTTCATTGAAAGAAAAATAATTATTTTTTAAGCTAAATTCTACCCATTCAGTAATATAACTTGACAAGGAGCAGTCATCCAGAATAGACTGCAAAGCTGTAATACCATCCATGTGCTTAATATTAGTGTACAGACTAGTGACATCTAAGGTCACCCAATAATATTTAGAATTCCAGTTGATTTCCATAATTGTATTAAGAAAATCAAAGGTATCTTTAATATAATAGTCCAGTCACTGTACATAAGGTAATAAATATTCATGTATGACAATGCCAATATTATGTAAAAAGTAATTAGTTGCCGCCACTATAGGTCTACCTGGGGGATCTACCCCATTCTTATGTAAATTTGGTAGGCAAAAAAAAGTAGCCATAGTGCATTTGTCTGTGTTAAGCCTTTTATTAGCATCCTCTTTAGTTACATAACCTAACCATTGTCCTTTCATTAATAAAGCCTCATATTGTTTTAATGTCTCATGGTAACATGGTAACTTGCTATATTAATAACCTTACACATATTAGCATCATGTAGATGTGAGTTACACATTTCAAGATACTGTTTATAGTGTAAGATCACAATTTTATTTCCCTTGTCTGCTGGTTTTATAATTAAATGCTTACTATCTACCCATTCATTTAATGCTGTCCATTTGGATTTAGTTAAATTATAACAAACAGATGACTTATCATACTTGAATTCATTATAAATCTGTTCCACAGAGAAACACAACCTAGCCATAACATTTCTTACATTCTCATTACTAAAAGAAGGTATACAATTACTTTTATATTTAATACTTGATGTATTAAGCAAACAATATGCATTATGATTGCTGTTAATGTCCAATTCATTATCCCAAAGATTTTCAGAATCACAGGAATAAAATGACTCATATTCAGAAACATCAATATCAACTTCATAATTGCTCAAATCAAAACAAAATTTCAATTGCAATTTGCGTAACAGTTTAAACAATTCCTGTACAATCATATGCAAAGAAGGCAACACAGTAGGAACAAATTTTAACCCCAAATTCAGAACCCCCAATTGTTCATTTGTTAAATAACATCCACCCAAGTTAACAACCAATATCTCATTAGCGGCAGTAAAATGATTGCTACCTGCTGTGTTTAAAGTTCTGTTTAAAATGTCCTTCACCTGCTGATGTAAAAGTTGTAGTCCCTCTTTTTCGGTTATAGTTTCTGTCTTCCTCCCTCTGTTGTTGACGAAAATGCTGCTGATGTGCTTCAGGCTGTTGTGCTGGTAGTAAGGAGGGAAAAGCCCTGGATCCTGCTTCTGAATCTGTAGTAAAAGACATGCCTTCAGAAGATGGTGGGCATTTAAGGGAAATGCTTAGGTAATGTTTTGTATACTTCTTGAAGACCATTTAAGTCAAGGTGCTAAAGTCAGATAATAAATTGGATTCTGTTTGCAGTTTGTGTGTCATTTTGAATAATGAAAGTAATACCCTGCTGTATTATGTTTGCTGATACACACAAACACACACACACGCACACACACACACACACACACATGCACACACACACACACACACACACACACACACACACACACACACACACACACACACACACACACACACACACACTCCTTGTAAAGTCTGGCACAACTTTGACACCTATGGGCCCTTCAGGCCAGACCATATGGTAGTACTGCCTGCCACGTTCCATCTCTTTCACAGCTACTGTAAGGTCCACAACAAAGGGTGACAAATCCTATGGTGTGATAGGTGTATTAGCAGAATGGTAATTGTGACCAAGAACAAGGCTATTGGAATGAGATCTACAGTGTCACGAAAAGCATGTGCAAGTACTGTAAGAGCTGACTTATTGCTATACAGTCCACATACAATGACAAGATGTGATGATATGTGATGATAACTGATGAAGGTACAAGAGTATACATCATCACTGCAGTATCTACACAGTTTGGACTCACAGGGATTCATGTCAGACAACAGTCCAGGACAGTCTGCAATACATACAGGAAAGTTGTAATATACTAGGTGCATAGCCTCATGAGATGAAACCAGGCTATTGGCCCTGATGCCCTCATAAGCCCAGCACAGACTTCCACCCATGTCCCTTCAAAGCCAGCACCTGTGTCCCCTGTCCAGCTGGGACACCCACAGGATCCTAGGGGTGTCTTATTCATTTCCCATGCAGTTGTCCAGCTTCTACTTCAAGATGGCTATACACATACTCTGCTAGACATGGGGAGGGAGTGTACTTTACAAATAGTGTATTGTGTGTGACACTACACTATCCCACCAACAAGTACTATACATGTCATAGACCAGGTGAGGGTCTTGTGTGTGTGTTGCGTGAGTGGGGTTTGTCTTACAGATATGCAGAAACACCATCAAAGCTGGTTTGGAAATGGCCTTGTATGCCAGACACAGGTCACCTATGATCAGTCTGTATGAGATTGAGTACAGCGACAGGGCTTTCAGCCTATCTGTATAGGACAGGTGTTGCAGATTCTGGCTTTGCCGGGTCAGGAACCTCTGTGGTCTCTGCAACTGCTGCATATGCTTGGCAATGTAGATGCCAAAGGAGCCACTGCACTTGGTAATGCATCTGATAAGGATGGAGTACAGGGATGTTGTGGCCTCCTGGTTCCTGGATGACATACCCATATTTGTGAGGTGGGCCATTTATACATCCATCCATACAATGGTGCCCACATGGTGGGAAACTGTCAGGTTGCTACCAGCCTGGGGGCACAAGTTGCCTCTCACCTAATTGCATGATCAGCACATTATTACTGTCATGTTTAGTGTGGATAACATCTACCACAGCAGGGAAAATGATGCATCTCCTGGCATTCAGTTTGAGGCAATGCTTCTTGCACCAGTCATTAATTTGGGTGAGGCCTTCTTGGAGGCTGCTCATATTAGTAGGGGGATGTAAGACAGTGGCCAGTTTGCAAGCATCTGTAAACCTGGACAGCCACAGACCCCTTCTTTTGTCTTGTACCTCGGAAACGTATATCTCAAAGCTCATGCCTGAGTTCATGTAGGATGCAGCCAGGGATAGTATCAGGCCTATGGAGACTTCTGTGTGTTGCCTTTGAGAGGGCATTACGGACCTGCTTTCTGATGATCAGGGGATGGGGCAGGTGCTGTGCATACACATGTTTACCAATGGAGGGAAGGGGGGGTTTGATGTTTACACTTCATCTGTCTGCAGCAGGTTAGCTATATCTGTGCCACATGTGTATGTGGTGTTATTGACCACCACCACAGAGCAGATTTGGGTGTTGCCCTGGGATTGCAGACATATATGTGGAAGACCTAGTGATTGGCCTTGGTAGATGTGCCCAATTTCACTCAAAGATAGCCTTAGGGTAATTCACCTGTGGCCTTATTTGTTTCTTCAGTCTAAGGTGACATTGCTTCCATTTAGGCACCTGCTCCATCTTTGCCCTGTCCAGCAATTGTTTCCATATATTATGGTATTTGTGTATTGCTGCTGTCCATCACAGACATTTACCTGCCTTGAGGGAGATGATGTTTCCCTGTCAGGTATTGCTGACTCCATATAGCTATGTAGATGCTCACATAGTATTGTGGTGTGGGATTGGACACGACTGCCAGTTCCAAGAGATGGAAAAGTGGGTGTAAAGCTACTTCTACCTGCACTGAAGAGATTTATGGGCATTTTGTAAAGTTTATTTTGTTTGACCCTGAAAAGGGGTGGGGGGCAGGGGAGATAGTGACCTGAACAGTGATGGCTATATGGTCAGATCTTACCAAGGAGCATGGCACATTAAGGAGTGCTACAGTGGCTTCTCCTGTTGGTTAGGACCAGGTGCAGGATATTTCCACCTGTTGTAGGAGTGTTGACCAGCTGATCCACTGCATTGCCATTGACAAAGCTGAGGAATCTATGTGCGTTCATGTTCAGATAGCATAGGTCATGTACACTATGGTTGGTTAGTTAAGGTCACCCAGGAACAGGGTAGACGGTTAAATCCTGACAGATTCCAGCAAGTCCATATAGGTGTGGTGGGTGTCCAGAGTCATGATTGGAGGTCTGTAGCTAGCTATGATTTCAGTAGATGTTTTGTCCACAGTTAACTGCACTTAGGATGTCTCCCATGCTTCATACTGTTTGGCCTGCCTAGAAGTGTGTATGTGTATGATAATGTTTAAAACTCAACCTCCTGTGGCTTTGCAGCCCTGCATTTGGGGTCTGAACGTATGATGGGATAAGCAACCTGACAAGGTTAGTGTGCTCTCCACAGCTGCAAAGCAGGTGTCAGTGACTGCAGAAATGTCTGTATTCTACAGGACAAGGTACATTTGCATTGACATGAGATTCATGCTAAGACACCTAGCTCCTGTTAAAGCAAGACATCTGCTATACATCTAGCTAACACACTTAGTTGCTAGCAGAGATGGTCTCACATTCACAGGACTACTCTGCAGGATATGACATCTGACATACAAATGTATGCTATTATGATATTACTTCAGTCTTTAATGGGTTGCTAGTGATTTGCCAGACAATACACAACTGTTCATAGGTTCATAGGTTCATACTAGGCTATTCTGCCCTAGGGCATTTATAAGCCTAGCCAGGGTGTGTTTGGCTTTCGCCACCCATTTTAAATTAATTTTGCTATGCCCTTTTTCGAGGTTAGTATACTGTGCCTCTGTCTAACAGTGACACAGAAGTGATACCCGGGGTAAACCTACGATCTCCCATCCACTCATCAAGATTCCTCTTGATGAGAGTCAATGAGGAACTCTGCCTAACCTGTACTGGGATTTTATTCCAGAGTGAAGGGAGCCTCTGGGTTATGAATCTGTCCCTCCAGCATGTCCTATTTAATTCAGTGCTGAGGTTCAAGTCTCTCAAGCGCGTAGCTCGATGGGATTTGGATTTTCTGAGGTGCAGCATGTCCATTAATTCCGGGTTGGACATGGCTTTATACGTCAGGCACAGATCGCCACTGAGCAGGTGGTATGCCACTGAGTAAAGCTGGAGTTTCTTTAACCGGGCAGCATATGGCATCTGTTTGAGCCCTTTGATCCTCTTGATGAGGTACTTTTGGAGTCTTTCCAGTTGCTGCAGGTGTCTGGTAAGGTACATCCCAAAAGGGGCATTGTACTCAATTATGGGCCTGATGAGGGATGAGTAAAGAGGCACGATGACCTCCCCTGATCTAGATGTGAATCCCTTCATGATTAGGTGGGCTATATAAAATGTTTTTCTAACCACTTTGGCCACGTGGTTGTCAAATGAGAGATTGCTATCAACTTGGGTCCCCAGGTCCCTAATTACTTCTTCTGTACTTAATGGATTACCACCTATGTGGTAATTTGTGGGCACTTTGTTTTTGCCAAAGGGGATGACTATACACTTTTTGGCATTTAGCTTGAGGCCATGGCTTTGGCACCAGTTGTCTGTTTCTATGAGGCCCTTTTGGAGGATGCTTGTGTCGACTGGAGAGTCGATTATGGCACCCAGTTTGCAGTCATCTGCGAACTCGGTCAGCCACAGTCCTTCTGTGTTGGCCTGTACCTCCGAGAAATATATACCGAACAAGAGGGGTCCCAGGACTGAGCCTTGTGGGATGTCACTTGTAACTGGTTTGGAGTCTGACATGGCTCCAGCAATTCTAACCATGTGGGTTCTGTCCTTGAGCCAGTTTGCAACCCATCTACTGACATAGGGGTTTATATTTAAGCTGGTGAGCTTATCTATAATGCCCGAGTAGGGTATTGTATCGGAGGCTTTTGCGAGGTCCAGGTAGGCTGTGTGGACCAGCTTCCCTTCGTCAGTGGTCTTGGTGACTGTTTCAAAGAAATCGACCAGGTTTAAGAGGCAGGAATTCCCTTAACAAAGCCGAACTGGGTAGGATCCAGTGTCTGTAGGTCCCCAATATCTTTATTTATGAGGTCCATGATGATCCTTTCCATAGTTTTACAGACCAAGCTAGTCAGGCTTATGGGGCGATAGTTTCCAGGATCCATTGAGGCACCACCTTTGTGGAGAGGGACCACTGTTGCTGTACGCCACTCTTTGGGTACATATCCTGTAGTAGGGCTGGGATTGAACAGTAGTTTTATGTTTGGGTTTAGCTCTTCTTGGAGTTCATGTAGGACGCAGCCCGGGAGGCATTATGTATGCAATGTATGAGGCATTGACTACAAATATGAGGCAAACATGTGGTTAGTCTGCAAAATTCTGGACAGTTGACAGTTATGGGCTCAGTATATCACTTACAGTTCAACACACACTTCTGCACCTGTTGTTTACTATGCACATAAACTATATAAGTCTCTCACATTTGCAAGACAAGCATATGTATCATGGTAGCATTCAAAGGTGACATATGGATATTTACAACATTCCAGGTAGCTGGCTTTGCAGTGTCACAGTCAGTACTGGACAACAAACACTCCAGTAGTAGTCATACATAAGCTGACCTTTGCTGGGGTGATTCAGGGGCCAGAGCTGTGATCTATGTCACTGCAGACAGGGCCAGCAGGAATGGCCATAGGTGCCGGATAGCAGCAAGTGAGTCCAGTAGATCTTGTTCCAACCTAGTGTTTAACTGTCTATTTCACATTATTGCATCCCCCCTTCTGCATTCCATTACATGCTTAAGTGATTGACATACCTGTTATGGTGCTGAAGGGTTTCCTCAGAATTATGCAAATGTTTACGTTTGTATATTCATAGTCTGTCTTTGTGTAGATGGGTTCAGACTTGTGTTGCATAGGCAGCAGCTTGCCATCTGTAGGTAATGCTCGTGAGCAGGTCTGTGCACCAATTGGTGTCTCTTACTTGCTACTTGCATCCAGAGCAACTGTGTTGTCTTTCCATTAGCTAAAGCCATAGCAACACAGTGCTATAATTAAGTCCTTCATGTGGGCCTTGCCCCTTTTCCTTGCCTTTGAGGAGAACATTATGGAGGTGTGGAGGGTATAGCTTCACAGACAGTATATGGAAATACCTCTCACAACAAGAAATGTGGAGACAGCTCAACATGTGGGACAAAGTTCCAGAATTGGGTATAGATTGTAAGTAAGATATGCTGTTATACACATAGAAGATAGCTAGATTAACAGGGTTTGTCTGCACATGTACTTTATGGGTGACTTGACATCTGAAAGTGATATGTCTGTGACATACCTCTCAAATGTCCAGATGTCCACATACTGCCCAGAGGTTTGCTTGCTATGTTTAGTCTGTTCCTCAAACAATTTCTGTTTTTGAGAAATCAGTAGGATAGTGTGAGGATTGTAGTCAGTAAATGTTGACATCCATTTGTGTTTCAGACATCATTTCCTTCAGGGATGTTATGTTAAACACACCCTGTAACACCAGCAACTGTTTCAGTTTGTAATACCATTATGTGAGATATGTCCCTCTTTTCAACCCCCTATCCCCAGGTATGTAAATCTTTGTCCAGATGTCTTGCAGCAGTAAGTGGTTCAGAGGTATGGCATATCATTATTTAATGACTTCACTACTGATATCATCCCAGTGACTTAGCAAACTCCTGGACGTGTTATACAGTAGTGGCCATAAATATAGTCCCACTCATTGGACATTCTGTAGAAATCTGTACAGTTGAGAGTTATGTATGTCTGGCTATTGTTAACATACTGTCAAGATTGTGTAGCAGTGTTGTGTGTAAATGTTTGTTGGGCAGAGTAGGGACAGTAGCAGATGTGGGTGTCATAGATCCTTTTCTATCTGACTGTGCATGCTGCTACAGTTGCTGGTGGTCTATCATGTGTATATGTGTGTAGAGGCAGACTGAGAAATGGCTTGTAACACCTCAGGATTCCCAGTAGACAGTGAGTTTGGGCAGTATATGTCAGTGTAGTGTGTGACTGGCAATCAGGATATGTTTATTCAAACAGTCGTAATACTCTAGAGTTCATTTGTGGTACTGGTATGTTGCTGTGACTCTGGTGCGAATGGGTGTGGGTGGACAGTTTATAACCAATGTCTGCCTTTCCCTACAGTTACATCCCTGTAGTGCATGATATATTTGCAAAAACATGGGTAATTCCCCAGAGCTGATTTGGAGTAGTGTTGTGTTGGTCTTACTGTGGTTCAGAGGGTGCTGGGTGAAGTGGTTAGCGGCTCTCAGTGGTTTTTCTCTTCTGTTACATGACTGCAGTCATACCTTTCCCCTGTCCAAATGTCTAGACAATGTCCAGATGGGTGGCTCATGTGTTTGGTCTGTTCTCCATAGCAGTCATGGGTTTCTGACAAGTCACTGGGATGATTTGAGCATTGACATCAGTAAATGATGACAATCATTTGTGTATCAGACCTGGAATCTATCAGGAAATATATCTTAGATCACACCATGCTACTCTAGCAGACTTCTATGCGTAGAACAGCCATATTTCAAATATGTCACTATTATTGGCCCTTATTCCCCCCACTTTGTCAGGCTTTGTTAGACACACACACATACACACACACACACACACACACACACACACACACACACACACACACACACACACACACACACACACACACCACACATATACAAACACCAACACATCCAGCACTTACACACTCATACTTTCACATGCCTACCCTAACCCACACATACAACTTACAAACACACTCACATACACTCAAACCCCCACACAAAACCCTTACAAAACACTCACCTTAAATTCTACCTAAATCCACACACAACACCAGACAGTATCCACACAAAACATCACATGTAACATAGCGTAAAGCCATAACCGCAAATTTGAGATATTAGAATTCACAATTATGCACTTTCACTATTTTAAAAATCTGTCTTTATGGTCTCGAGATACTGAAATTTGAGATTTTAGTATTTCGAGATTATAAAATGGAACTATATGTATACATATGTGTATATGTATATATATCTATATCTATATCTATCTATCTATCTATATATATATATATATATATACACACACACACACATATACATATATATATATATATATATATATATATATATATATATATATATATATATATATACATATATATATAGATAGATATATAGATATGTATTTATTTATAGATATATATATATATATATATATATATATATATATATATATTTTTTTTTTTATAAAAGAGTACTATGGATCTGTATTATTCCCTTATGTTATATGACTGTAGCACATGGTATGTTTGTAAAAACATTACAAATTCCTACAGATTAGATGCTGTAGTGGTATGTTGCTGTGATTGTAGTGCACAGGGTCCTGGATTCAAGACTTGATAGTGATGACTTTTTTCATTAATGTTAAATGACTATAATGCATGATATGTTTGTAAAAGCATTACAGTTTCCCACACCTCAGATGGCTTAGTAATACATTGCTGTGAGTGTAGTGCACAGGGTCCTGGGTTCAAAACTTGACAGGGCTGATTATTTTGTTGCTGGGCAAGAACAAGGGCAGATGGAGACAGAATGATTAAAGCAGTTTTAGCAGTTGTAAGCGGATTAGCGGCTTTGTGCGAAGCTAAGTGATGCTAACAGACCATTAAGTCCTCTTAGCTTCACTCAGCACCTCTTACTCCCGCTTGCATCCAGGCTAAGTTTAATTAAAGAAAATAAAGAAAAGGTTGATAGAAAAGTGGTGAAATGGGGGCAAGCAGGAGGTAGAACATTAGGAAAACCAGATAGAGATGTACAGGACAGGTGTAGGAAAGGACTATACCTCTACATTTCTACTGCAGCAACAGCTGTGACTGATGTTGAAATTTGGGATTTACAGCCTCACACCACACAGGGAGGGGTGTTGGCGACATACATTTGTAGGGTAATTTCAGTGTTGATTTATGTCTTTGGACATGGGGCAAAATGTAAAGCTATTTATGGGGCAATTTTTGTTGTGGGACAGATGCCCTTTTGTTTATTATGGTGAGAGTGGGATGCTGGGGGAAGGGCTGTAGGTATGTTTGGGGAGGTAGGCTGGGAAGGATAGGTTGCATTCACAGACAGACAAGACAAACAAGACAGCAGACAGGGGTGGTATTTGACACATGAAGGGAGGTAAACATTTTGGATGGGGAGTATGGTTGGGAATCAGAGGCCCATGAGTCCCCAAATGGATACAGTGGGACTGAGGTCCCCACCCATGGGAAGTTACCACTGCACCTTCATAGCCCTGAAGGTGGCTATGCTGGGTGCTGGACAACAGGGGCAACCTACCCCTGCAGGTGCATCAGGCAGCCCTCCATCTGGTGCAGATGTCTATCCAACTCGGAGCGGATGACACTGCACACCATACCCCAGAACTTGTGGTGGGTGACAAGCTCCTCTCTATGCCCATGCCCAGGGAAGGGATGGGCACCATCCCCTCAGGCTCTTCCACCTGAGGGTGGTACAGGACCAGCAGATGAGGAAGTTCCAGCTTGGGTCCCAGATGTGCCAGGGCCCAGAGCCATGGCCAGATGGGGCAGGACAGGCAGATCCGCTGGGATCTGCCTTCCCTTATGTTCTATGGTGTTGAGGTTATTCAAGATATATTGGTTAGTCATGAACAAAACATTTCAAAATTAGTTATAACAACATGCATGGGTGTTCCAGTTAACCCAAGCAAACAGATTTGAAACAGTTGCATAACAAACAGAACACATGCATAAATGGAACAACAGTAAGCATTTTAACAGCATGCAATTTACACTGATGGCAACAGACCACCAATAATATTATTTGAACAAGGTATATTAATATGCACCCAATTAAATATATGAACAATAATAGAACACATGTCCCGACAATACGATTTGAGAACAACAGACCTGTAGTATGTGAATAATAAATACTGATGCAGATAAGGGGTGGGTGGAGAGAAAAAAGTCCAATAACAACTGTATAGGCTTCAATTTTTCACAACTGTACTACTCAATACTCTACAGGTCTGCCCTCACTTTATATCTACCTACGGCCCATAGCCTCTGTAGCACGTATATACACGTTAGATTGTCAACCTGCAATGGTTTGGGGTAGACTGGGAGGACAATGGCTCCATTCCTGAAGGGAACTTGTACATGTCAGGTCTAAATAGTTGACAGAGAAGGGGTACCCTGCACTGATGTTGTGTGAGTCTGCTACTGACATACTTCCCTGGATTCCTATCTGTGTCCAATGTTATTGGCAGCAGTGACCACTAGCTGTGACAGTGTGACACTTGAGGGAAATGTATCTGGGAGAGTGCATGGTATATGAACCTATCCTGCTGTCATTTGCAGGCATATGGGTTTGGACAGTTGAACAGTTCTACATGGTGTATTAGTATACCCTTCATACAGCTACTACACATATTTTTTTACCTGTAAGACCTGTGGAGAAAATATCTGTTAACCCATTCTGACTGTTTCTACAAATAATCAGGATTTCTTTAGTGAATATATGCATGCATCTCAGCACCACTCCCTGGATTCAAACCATGTCTATGTATGCTAAAATGAACAACAGGGCTATTGTCCATCACACCGAGCTACTGGGAAACTAATGTCGCTTGAGTGATTTCTGTCTAATAGTCTCTAGGATAGACAGTCTGACCTTGTAATCCTGACATTCATGAATGGCAGATAGTTATTGTACTGTGTATTAATCCTTTGAAATTATGCTATCTGGAAATCAAAGGTTAACACAAGAATGCAGTGCTGCAGGGGACACACTATAATACTGTAGACATTACTATTCAGGGTTCAAAACATAGTGCATGCAATATTTCATATTTCCTTTATATCTTTGTTTACAGCTCCACATTCTACTGCTTTGCATACTAGCTGGTTCTCGGAACAGCCTCACTTATTTCATGTTGTCAATGCATATTTGCTGTAATGAATCTGTACACATTCTATTTCTACAACAACATACCACAGTAAACACAACAGTTTGTGTTATATATCTTTATTACAGTGAAATGACACTTTTATTAATGGATATCCTGTGGATCAATATTAGTGCAACAAACATCATTTATTCATTAGGCACAGTACACACCATTCCTACTGGCAGTAAACAATGTACTCCTTCTACTTTATGCCACTATATACTGCAAGTTAGATCTGTACTCACCAGCCTGTCGACACATCTGTGTCAGTCTGTCTGCATGGACCTCAATGTCACTAGCCCTCACTGCTGCAGCTGTAGAGATGAGAAACAAACATTATGCATAGCTGTCTATCACATACTCAAGCTAAAATCTGGTTCACCTATATCTGTGAAACTTACAAACTAGTGGATCATGGTTGTCCCTAGCATCTTGGATCCATTGGGCCAAGAGTGTCCCTTTCCTCTGCTTTAGGTCAAGATAGTGATGCCGTACCTGCTCACCAATTTGGGGATACCAGTGCACTGGTGAGGTTGCATGCCAGATGGTCCCAGGCCTCTGCTTTATACTGTGAGCCCTGTAACTGGCCCTGCAGCAGTCTGTTGCCATGGTTTGATACGAGGAGCCCAGCCATGACCCTGGACTCTAAAATGCCTCAGTGCTGCACCTGAAAGCGTGTGCCCTCAGCAACATCTGACATGGTTCCTGCAGAGATCAGACTACAACAGGTTATGGCTGTATTCCCACCTGTGCAGTTTAAATAACGCCATATTCCTGCCCTTTGCTGTCATTGTACCATTTTGAAAATGCTAAGCTCAGCTAAGCAGTGTGCAAATCTGCTAAGCTGAGTTGAACAGTACTTGAATAGGTAATTGCTGAGCACTGCTTAACAGTGTTCAGATCCACTTAGCTGATCTTAATGCTGCTTAGCATTCACATTTAAGCAATGCTTACACTAGTTGTACATGGTGTATTAGTATACCCTTCATACAGCTACTACACATATTTTTTTACCTGTAAGACCTGTAGAGAAAATATCTGTTAACCCATTCTGACTGTTTCTACAAATAATCAGGATTTCTTTAGTGAATATATGCATGCATCTCAGCACCACTCCCTGGATTCAAACCATGTCTAGGTATGCTAAAATGAACAACAGGGCTATTGTCCATCAGACCAAGCTACTGGGAAACTAATGTCTCTTGCTTGAGTGATTTCTGTCTAATAGTCTCTAGGATAGACAGTCTGACCTTGTAATCCTGACATTCATGAATGGCAGATAGTTATTGTACTGTGTATTAATCCTTTGAAATGATGCTATCTGGAAATCAAAGGTTACCACAAGAATGCAATGCTGCAGGGGACACACTATAATACTGTAGACATTACTATTCAGGGTTCAAAACATAGTGCATGCAATAATTCATATTTCCTTTATATCTTGGTTTACAGCTCCACATTCTACTGCTTTGCATACTAGCTGGTTCTCAGAACAGCCTCACTTACTTCATGTTGTCAATGCATATTTGCTGTAATGAATCTGTACACATTCTATTTCTACAACAACATACCAGAGTAAACACAACAGTTTGAGTTATATATCTTTATTACAGTGAAATGGCACTTTTATTAATGGATATCCTGTGGATCAATATTAGTGCAACAAACATCATTTATTCATTAGGCACAGTACACACCATTCCTACTGGCAGTAAACAATGTACCCCTTCTACTTTATGTCACTATATACTGCAAGTTAGATCTGTACTCACCAGCCTGTCGACACATCTGTGTCAGTCTGTCTGCATGGGCCTCAATGTCACTAGCCTTCACTGCTGCAGCTGTAGGGATGAGAAACAAACATTATGCATAGCTGTCTATCACATACTCAAGCTAAAATCTGGTTCACCTATATCTGTGATACTTACAAACTAGTGGATCATGGTTGTCCCTAGCATCTTGGATCCATTGGGCCAAGAGTGTCCCTTTCCTCTGCTTTAGGTCAAGATAGTGATGCCGTACCTGCTCACCAATTTGGGGATACCAGTGCACTGGTGAGGTTGCATGCCAGATAGTCCCAGGCCTCTGCTTTATACTGTGAGCCCTGTAACTGGCCCTGCAGCAGTCTGTTGTCATGGTTTGATATGAGGAGCCCAGCCATGACCCTGGACTCTAAAATGCCTCAGTGCTGCACCTGAAAGCGTGTGCCCTCAACAACATCTGACATGGTTCCTGCAGAGATCAGACTACAACAGGTTATGGCTGTATTCCCACCTGTGCAGTTTAAATAACGCCATATTCCTGCCCTTTGCTGTCATTGTACCATTTTGAAAATGCTAAGCTCAGCTAAGCAGTATGCAAATCTGCTAAGCTGAGTTGAACAGTACTTGAATAGGTAATTGCTGAGCACTGCTTAACAGTGTGCAGATCCACTTAGCTGACCTGAATGCTGCTTAGCATTCACATTTAAGCAATGCTTACACTAGATAAGCATAGCTGAGTACTACGTAGCATTGCTCAGTGTTTATTTTAAAAGAATATCAGGATTGTAGATTAATTCATAATTACTGACATATTATTAAGTGTATATGATTTACTGTACATGACATCCCCCTATGGGCTTTCATTACATTACATTGAGGTGTGACTATACTGTATGGTTCATTTGTGTATAGAAGGGTGATTTCACATGTTATATGCACTCACACTTCCATTTTGGAACTGTTGCAGTACCCTGGGTAACATATATCAATTAATACATAATTTAACATAAAAGAAATAAACAATCCTTTCCCATGTAAAACTAAAATGCCTGTCTTAGAACTCAAACTGTGAATGCCTGCATACAAAGCCAGGACTCTAACCACTATGCTATCACATTGCTAAGAATTTAGCTATACAGTTTTATTTAGCTGCTATGAGATGTTTAAGCAATGCTGAGCAGAGGGTCCTAATGTGCAAACCTGCTCAGCTATGCTTAAGCATACCTTAGAATGGGTAAAAAAGGGAGTTATTAATAATACCACTTTATAATGTATAATTTATAAATTATTCAACAGTACATATATTTGCAGAATTTCCAGCTTATTTCCTCATATTTGTGGTCCATTTCTCATATATGACTGTGATTTTCTAGCAAATCATTGACAAAGCACTCAGGGTTTAAGTCAGAACTTACTGTCAGACATTTGAGTTTCAGTCTTCATACCCTTCAGAAAAATCTGAGCTAATGCAAAGCCTGTTACTCTGTTTTATCAACTTTCCAAGTCTGTAAGTGCAATATTTGTAAAGTGCCCCTATTTTTGTGCCTTTGTTCCCTCATTATTTATGGTTTTGTACAGATTTCTTGCTCTAGGAGGTTGAGAGGTATGTGAGGCAGGCATCTAGACATTTTGTGAAAACCTGTACAGTTGAGGGGTATGGCCATATGGCACTTTGACAATGCAAGGGGTGTGTGCGACAGTACCTGCCTCACACCCCCTGCATTGCTTTCTATTGGAGTAGCGTCTTTCAGTGTCCATGGACACTGAAAGTACTTGCAAAGTGCCATACAGCACTTTAACAATGCAGGGAGTATGTGACAGTACCTATCACACACCGCCTGCATTGCTTCCTATCCAGACTTCCTGCTTTGACAATGCAAGGGGTGTGTGACAGAACCTGTCACACACCCCCTGCATTACTTTCTTGATCCTCTATTTATTTCAGTGTCTGCGGACACTGTTTTACTATTTTATTTGATTTCAGTGTCTGTGTGGCACTTTCTGAGTGCAGGGGGCATGTTAGATGTGCATGCACTACTTAAAAATGCCCCCTGCACTCAGTAGTGTTCATGCCCATTTAGCTTTAGCAGTAACTCACCTTTATGAATATGCAAGGTGCAGTGCTGTTAAAGCTAAGGTGAAACAGACACGGTTCACTCATTGCAGGAATAGCACTATTCCTGTATGGAGTTTATTGAATCTCAGGGATTTTTTTTTTCTTTCTTTTTTGTGAATGGCTTTTTATCGCATTGTCAGGGATTTCTGTACCTCACTGAGTCTTGATTAAAAGACTCCTAGTTGGCATAGCTCTATGTTAGATATAGCAGACAGTGATCCAATTAAATAAAACCAATATTGGAGTTTTAATCCTATGAGTTTGTGCTACATGTCAATGGCCCTATTAAGGCTGGAATTTCAAAATCTTTAGTTTGATGTCTCAGTGTGGGGGAGTAAGGAAGTCACAATGAACAGGGGAACAGAAAGGCACCAGAATGCAACTTTAAGCAGATAAGCGATAAGCAAAAAATAAGAATCTAGCAGAAAACCTGGAATATACACAACTGTAAAAGGACTGATGCATCAATCTGGAGAATAATATACAATATTCTCACTACAGCAATTCTATGACCATCTAATCCACCAGATTATGCAGAAAATTACCAGTAACACTTTTTTATTGTAAATGTTATAATAAATGACTAAATGAGGATGAAATTGGCAGTAGTTCACAATTCTGCCACAACAGCAAATGAAACTACAAGACTAAGACCCCAGACACAGTTCAAAATACAAACAGGTTGTACAAGTAATTCCACTTATGGAGATAAAAGTGCAGTATAATGTATAAATGTAGTCTCCCACAACTACAAATGAAGCTACAAGACTAAAGTCCCCAAACAAACTAAAAAGTCAAAAAAAACTTTTTGACTAAAACATGGAAAAATAATAAAAGTAGAAAAAGGTGTAATCACACAGAACTGTATAAATTAAACTTAAAGTATTTAAACAGAATTAAAATAAGAACTTTTTTCTTTCCGTTTTGATGAAAAATCTGTTTGTGGCAGTTTGGGCACTCCATATCTCATAGAATCATGTATTCCCATAATTCTTACTGCAGCACAAATGATCATTAGCATGGGGAGCTAGAACCACCCACCACTGTGGACCAGACCACCCTACCTCTACAAGTGGCTGTGTTGGCGCCACCACAAGCAGTACTGACATCCAGCATGTTCTGTTTCCTAATCTGTCAGCATTGCTTCCATAACTCTTGCACTACCCAATCCATCTGGATCACGTAGCTCTGTCCCATGGGTTGGTGGGGTGGTATCCATTGGAAATAGTACTAGTGAAGATGGCAATTTCATCACCTGTTAAGAGATGACATGGTTGGAAGAGGGCATTAAAGAAAGGCCCATTTGTGCAAAATTACAGAAATGACAAAGTCTTGCATTGAATAGCCAAGTAGATGCCTCTTTCTGCACAGCCCTAGTTGCCTGTGACAGTAGACAGTGATGATAGTTATGAGGATAAGGACTAGAGTCTCACTGGACATTGATGTACTTCTGATGCCCCCTAAGTATCCCCAAACATGGTGCCCCCCAACCTTTTGTGTCTATCACCTTCCATTTCTGTCTTTTACATCCTGTCTGTCTGCATCTTGCTACCTAAACCACCCTACATATCTAACCCTCTTATTTCTAACCACCTCCCCAACATTCTTATCTCTACAATAAAAAAATGGACATCTGTCCCACAAAAAATGAGGCCTCACAAGTAGTTCTCCACTTCACCTATGTGTGTGTCTGACACTTGATTTGGTCCAGCTGGCCGTACAGTATTATTCAGTTGTTGTCACCCACTCCTGATATGATGGCTATCCAAATTCATGAAATTATTTGTACAAGTATACAGTTATCTTGTGAAAAAGTGAATGGTGCTGTCCCACCACCATCCTATACATTCCTCTTTTCTTTCTCCTATATCCTACTATCTACTTGCACCCATTTTCACAACTGTTCTCTCAACCCTTTTTCTTTTTCACATGTTTGATTTGGTCAAAAAATAGAATCTCACACAGCAATCATGGCCAGAGATGGACCATAAAACAACAATTTTGGTCGGTAGCATTTATGCGATACTTGATCATTGATTATGTATATAGAATGCACTGTCAAGGTTTCAAATCCACCCAAGTATGTGAGACATTATTTAATGTCTTTTCATATTAATATTTTGTGTGGAACTGTTTCATGTATTAGTAACCTATCATTATTCTTCTAATGTCTTAATCATTGCTCCATCATCCTACCCCTACTGTCTCCTTATTTGTGAACACTTTATTGTACAGAGCATGACAGAATCATTATGATGACACACCTAAGAGTAACACACCACAAAGATGGACAGAAACGGCCCACATACAAACATTTGTTTTTACGTCTGTCTCCCTTCCTCTCTCCCTATCTCTCTCTCTCTCTCTTTCTATCTCTCTCTCTCTCTCTCTCTCTCTCTCTCTCTCTTCCCTCCCTTATGTCTTATGAGTCTTTGTCCTCAGCATTTGCATGGTGCTTGGCATCGAGACTCAGTGACTGACAGTTCACACCTTATGGAGAAAAACTGATGAGTTTTTGCCTTAATTCACATTAGTATCCTCCCATTTGTGCTGCTATGCTTAGCCTCACTATGCTATAGATAGAATGGCTGGTAGCAGTATAAGGAAGCAGTTATTATCATATGTCAAGCAGGCTGTATGGATGAATGTTGACAGTATGCAATGTTTCAGTTGCCGATAATGTTATGCAGTCTGCTGCATACAGACTCCCTGACTTCATACTGTTCCTATTGCCCTTTCAAATGTATGTTTTTTAGCACATCATATTTGCCTTCCTTTGTGATGTGATCAGCTAATGATCACATCCATGGACTGTTTATGCATTTTGTCAAGTGTCCGAATCCAGCACAAGGTGTAAAATTATGGACATTATCATCTCCTATCAAATTATGATTTGTTAAATTATGGATTCAAATGGTATTTCACCAGCAGTACCCTTCTTGACCCTTTATGTGGTTTGTAATCATACCAGCCCTGCTCATACCTTCCCAGCAATAAGTGCAAAACATTTGGTAAAAGTAAGAATTTATTAGTGACAATTATACAACACTAGGCACAGTTTAAAAGTATTTCTTCTATACACATAGAATGTACTAGGATTAAATACTTATTTTTACCATGCATTTTTTTTAAAATTAGTAGTGTCAGTGGTACAACAGGTTAATGTTTTTGGTTTAAAAGCCTGCATTTGCAGTTGTTTCCCATCTTTCCTGTAACCAGTCTAGTCCAGATACAGATTTGCTGTATCCAGGACTACTTGTAATCTTCTGAGCCCCCCAAGCCTTTCTGTGTTGGAGGGAAGCCTTCTAGCTTATCAGTGGGAGTGGTAAGCACTAGGTAGCCTATCTACCACAAGAGAGGTTTCTGTCCCAGAAATTGTAGTTTATTGGCTGTTTGGGCAGTATTTCCATCTCTTTCAACTTTCTGGTTTAAAAGCCTGTGTTTACGTTCATTTCCCACCTTTCCTGTAACTAGTCTAGTCCAGATACAGATTTGTTGTATCCAGGACTGTTTGTAAGCTTCTGAGCACCTCAAGCCTTTCAGTGTTGGAGAGAAGCATTCTAGCTTATCAGTGGGAGTGGTAAGTACTAGGTAGCCTATCTACCCCAAGATCCAGGTACAGATTCTTAATTTTAGCACTTGAATTTGTTTATTTGTGCTCACTTGTTCAGAACTTGTTGTTGGCACTAAATAAGCTACAAATTGCTACAGCACTCAACCTTCCTCTTTACCTAGAGGAAAACAGTTTTTGTACTTACTTTCCTCACTTGCCTAGAGAAAAACAGCTCTTGTACTCACTTTCATCACTTGTCTAGAGGAAAGTAGTTTTTATTCAGACATGTCCAAGGGTCAGCTCCCAGTGTTCTCTCCTGTTTATCTGATGAATCTGGGCATCTTGGGGCAATGCAGCAATTGATTCATGTATACAGACAACCCTCTCTTTCTACCATCCAACACCACAACCTGTAAGAGATGGATTTATCTAGCCAAACTGGAGGTAAAGCTCTCTCCTACCAAGACTGAACTTGACAGTCAAGAGAAGAAAGTAAACAATTGCACCACACCACACTCATCACATAGTCCCACTATACCAGAACCACCAAAATCCACACATAGAAATACAAAAACATTTGTGGAGGCTCTCAATAATAATCATTTCAAGCAACAGCGACCTCCAAAGCAGAAACGCAAGCAACCCCCATCCCCCAGCACAACCCAAATGACACATAGCCCACAGACTCGATGTGCCAATAAACCACAGCCCTTAAGGCAAAACAACGTACCCACCACACTAGTCATAGGTGACTCTATAGTCAGGCACACTGATGTCCCACTCACCAGGCTAAACAAGGAGAAGGTTACTGTCAACTGCCTGTTGGTTACGAGGATCTGCCACATAACCCACACACTCAGGTCACTCCACAACAAGTACAAATATGACTCTGTCATTGTCCATGTTGGTGTGAATGACCTGAGATGTACCTCCCTGGACTACATGAAAAGAGACATGGAAGAGTTCTTCGATCTTGTAACCCAGGTAGTTATGACCCTAGCCCTGAGTAGCATCCTGCCATCACCTAGAATGATACTGCAGTACAAGGTTAAAATGATTGACTTCAACAATTGGCTAAGCTTCTGGTGTCATTCTAAGGGGATCCAGTATCTGTCTGCCTGGGACAACATGGTCGACAGACCACAATGCTTTTCCAGAGATGGCCTGCACCTGTCACCCCTAGGGTTCTGGATACTGGCTAAGGGTCTTGCCTCCCCTATAGTGCCTTTTTTAGGCAAGGTTCAAATTATAAATTCACCACCATAACAGGAACAGGAAGCAAAAACTGAGGGTAATACTACTTAGTGCTAGAAGTCTAAATCTCAAAATGCACTCACTCAAGGCACTACTTACAATGGAAAACATTGATATCTGTGCAGTGACTGAGACCTCGTTCAAGGCTCTAGAGATCACCTCTACATTACCAGGTTATAACTTATACCACACTTTTCAGCCATCTAACCTGGACCAGAACAACAAAGGTGGAGGTGTGTCCATATTCATTATGGATATCCACACCTCCAGGCTAGTTACCCAGCATAATGCATCTGAGGTTATCCAAGTGCAAATAACTCTGGGCAAAACTGCAATCCAAATTGTAGCTTGCTACAGATCCCCCACCATGCCTCAAGATTCCCACTCCTCTTTTCTTGATATTCTGGACAATAGTAGGGTTCAAGCAAACACCTCAATAATGGGCGATTTCAACTTCCCCACCATTAACTGAGAAAACTACTCATGTACCAATTCCTTTGCTTAACACTTTATGGAATTCATAAATTCCAATTCCCCAGATCAACTTATCCACACCCCCACCAGGGGCAACAATATCCTAGACCTAGTCATTACCAACATGACTGACCAATGTTCCACACCTGAAGTCAACTCCTCGTTGGTCAGATGCGACCATAAGCTATTCACCCCAGATATCCGCATCCCGCCCCCACCCACCATTAAGGAAACCATGGTAAAACATTTCTCCAAAGTCAACTTCATGCTTCTTAAGACAGAAGTGGTGAACTTCATGACACCCGTGCAGATGGGCAATACAGTTACGACTGGTGCATCCTACACAAATGCACTCTATAAGCACTTACACGAGTGCATGGATCATGCTATCCCAAACAGAACCAAGACGCTATCCTCCAAAAAAGGAACCTATCTGGTGGTCCCCTGCCATAAATATACTTTACAACAGAAGGAAGAATCTGTTGCAAAAGAGAGTAAAATCTCATGAGTGGAGGAGCTCCCTGGTCAGCCTCAGTAAGAAGCTGAGATCCCTTGTAAGATCCTCCAAAGCTAGCTATGAAAACAAAATCCCCACGGATTCTAAGGGCAACCACAAAGCATTCTATAGCTATGTCAGGAATCTCAATGGCAACACCTAGATCTTCTCTGAGTTACTGCACAATGGCATGAAAATTACAGAACCAACTGATATTGCCAACATCCTGGCAGATAGGTTCAGTGCTAACTTTACCACCCTCTCACCCCCTAAAGGGCCCATATCTATACAGGAAGAATGCAGAGTCCCTGTAATCACATCTATGTAGGTAGAAGCTGCACTCTCTAAAACCAAAAACACAGCATCTATTGGACCGGACAACATCCCAGGCTGCGTTTTACATGAACTTCAGAATGAACTGGCTGCCCACCTAAGCATCATGTTCAATCATAGTCTCACATCAGGCTTTGTGCTCACTGAATGGTGCACAGCAACATTTATCCCACTCCACAAAGGGGGAGCCACCACTGATCCTGGGAACTATCGCTCTATTAGCCTGACAAGCCTAGTCTGCAAGGCCATGGAATGTATCATCATGGAACTTATAAACAAAGACATTGGTAACCTCCAAACTCTGGACCCCACCCAGGTCAGGTTTATGAAAGGCAGATCATGCCTTCTGAACCTGATCGACTTCTTTGAGGCAGTCATCAAAGCTGTAAACAAGGGTAATGTGGTTCACACATCCTATCTTGACCTCGCCAAGGCTTTCAACACCATCCCCCATTCTGCAATTATAGCTAAACTCACTAAACTAGGCATAAATCCCTATAATACAAGATGGGTTGCCATCTGGTTCACTGAAAGAACCCACACTAAAAGATGCAGACTCCAAATCTGACTTCAAATCAGTGACAAGTGGAATACCACAGGGTTCAGTCCTGGGACCTCTCCTGTTTGGTATCTACTTCTCTGAAGTACAGGCTAACACAGAAGGCCTCTGGCTAATGAAGTTTGCAGATGACTGCAAACTAGGAGCCATAGTCGAGTCCCCAAATGATATGGACATCCTACAGAAGGACCTCACTGAGACAGATGCCTGGTGAAGAGGCATGGCCTCAAGCTCAGTGCCAAAAAGTGCATTGTCATCCCCTTTGGTAAAATCTCTGTACCCATGAACTACCACATAAACATCAGTCTACTTAATGCTGAATGTGTGATAAGAGACCTTGGGACCAAGGTGGACAGTAGTCTCTCCTTTGATAATCACATCGCTGCAGTAGTCAGGAAATCCATCTATGTGGCACACCTCATCACAAAAGGGTTCTAATCCAGGAAAAAAGAAGTCATTGTTCCCCTCTACTCGGCACTCATTAGACCCATTATAGAGTACAATGCCCCTTTTGGAATGTACCTCACAAGACATCTGCAGCAACTGGAAAGGCCACAGAAGTACCTCACAAAGAGGATTACTGGCCTCAAACAGATACCCTACACTGACTGTCTCAAAAAATTCCAGCTTTACTCTGTAGCATATCGCCTACTCCGAGGAGATCTCTGCCTAACATATAAAGCTATGTTAAACCCAAAGCTGTTGGACATGCTAGACCTAAAGAAATCCCAATCCCTCCAACCTACATGCTCTAGGGACTTAAACCTTGTCACCACAATAAACAGGACATGCTGGAGGGATAGATTCCTGTCCCAGAGACTTCCTATACTCTGGAACAAGCTACCCATCTATGTCAAGCAAAGTTTCTCATTAGCACTCTTCAAGAAAAATCTTGATGAGTGGATGGGAAATAGGAAATACACCCCGGGGATCACTTCTGTGGCTCTGCTCAACAGAGGCACAGGAAATTAACTTTCTTGGGTGACGTAAGCTAGGGAACCTTGTTGGCTAGTCTTACATATGCCCTTGGGCTGATAGCCTAGCACCTACCTATGAACCTACCTATGCACCTATTTGTGATTTTGCTTGTGTACTTTCATACAGGTATTTCTAATGTGTTCAACAAGGCTCACTTCCAGGCAAATTGCAATGTACATCATGATGTTGCATGATAATCATACTGCATTCAGAGATGCAGATTGAAAGACTTTTGTATTTCAATGTGTATTGAGTGGCACCTGTAGCACAAAGGATACACATAATAAGATAATTATGTTCATACAAATGCATTACACTCATATCATTTTAAAATGACAGGTGATACTGTCATTCGATATCTGTGCAGTGACTGAGACCTGGTTCAAGGCTCCAGAGAGCACCCCTGCACTACCAGGCTATAACTCAAACCACACTTTTCGGCCATGTAACCTGGACCGGAACACTAAAGGCGGAGGTGTGTCCGTACTCATTAAGGATATCCACACCTCCAGGCTATTTGATCAGCATAATGCAGCCGAGGTTATCCAAATGCAACTAACTCTGGGAAAAACTGCAGTCCAAATTGTAGCTTGCTATAGATCACCTACCATACCCCAGGATTCCCACTCCTCTTTTCTTGATGTACTGGAAAATATTAGGGTTCAACCAAACACCCTAATAATGGGCGATTTCAACTACCCCACCATTAACTGGGAAAACTACTCATGTACCAACTCCTTTGCTCAATGCTTTCTGGAATTCATAAAGTCAAATGCCCTGGATCAACTTATCCACACCCGCACCAGGGGCAACAAAATCCTAAATCTAGCCATTACCAAAATTTGTGACTGGTGTTCCACACCTGAAGTCAATGCCTTATTGGTCCAATCCGACCATAAGCTAATTACCCTAGATATCCACATCCTGCCTCCACCCCCCCCCCCATTAAGGAAACCATGGTAAAAAATTTCTCCAAAGCCAACTTCATGCTTCTTAAGACAGAAGTGGTGAACTTCATGACACCCATGCAGATGAACAATATAGTTACAACTACTGAATCCTACACAATTGCACTTTATAAGCACTTACATGAGTGCATGGATTGTGCTATCCCAAACAGAACCAAGACGCTATCCTCCAAAAAAAGGAAGCCAATCTGGTGGACCCCTGCCATAAACAAACTGTACAACAGAAGGAAGAAACTCTTGCAAAAGAGAGTAAAATCCCACGAGTGGAGGAGCTCTTTGGTCAACCTCAGTAAGAAGCTGCGATCCCTGATAAAATCCTCCAAAGCTAGTTACGAAAGCAAAATCGCCACTGATTCTAAAGACAACCACAAAGCATTCTATAGCTATGTCAAGAATCTCAATGGCAACATTCAGATTTGCTCTGAGTTACAGCACAATGGCACTAAATATACAGACCTAACTGATATTGCCAACATCCTGGCAGATAGGTTCAGTACTAACTTTACCCCCCTCTCACCCCCTAAAGAGCCCATATCTATACTGAAAGAATGCAAAGTTCCTGTAATCACGGCTGCACAGGTAAAAACCACACTCTCCAAAGCCAACACACCATCCATGGGACCAGACAACATCCCAGGCTGCGTTCTACACAAACTACAGAACGAACTGGCACCCCACCTAAGTACCATGTTCAATTATAGCCTCACCTCAGGCTTTGTGCCTGCTGAATGGCACACAGCAATGGTTATCCCATTCAACAAGGGGGGAGCCACTACAGGCCCTGGGAACTACCGCCCGATTAGCCTGACGAGCCTGGTCTGCAAGGCCATGGAATGTATCATCATGGAACTTATAAACAAAGACATTGGTAATCTCCAAACTCTGGATCCCACCCAGTTCGGGTTTGTAAAAGGCAGATCATGTCTCCTAAACCTGATAGACTTCTTTGAAGCAGTCACCAAAGCTGCAGACAAGGGTAAGGTGGTTCACACAGTCTATCTAGATCTTGCCAAGGCTTTCAACACCATCCCCCACTCTGGAATTATAGCTAAACTCACTAATCTAGGTATAAATCCCTATGTCACAAGATGGAATGTCAACTGGCTCACTGACAGAACCCACACTTTTAAAGTAGCAGACTCAAAATCTGACTTCAGACCAGTGACAAGTGGAGTCCCACAGGGTTCAGTCCTGGGTCCTCTCCTGTTTGGTATCTACTTCTCTGAAATACAGGCTAACACAGAAGGTCTTTGGCTAATGAAGTTCGCAGATGACTGCAAACTAGGAGCCATAATCGAAATTCCTAACAATGTGGACATCCTACAAAAGGGCCTCACTGAGACAGATGCCTGGTGTCAAAGCCATGGCCTCAGAGCTCAATGCCAAAAAGTGCATTGTCATCCCCTTTGGTACAAACTCTGTACCTATGAACTACAACATAGGCGGTAGTATACTTAACACCGAAATTGTGATAAGAGACCTTGGGACACAGGTGGACAGTAGTCTCTCCTTTGATAATCACATCGCCACAGTAGTCAGGAAATCCTTCTACGTGGCACACCTCATGACAAAAGGTTTCTCATCCAGAAAAAAAGAGGTCATTGTTCCCCTTTACTCATCACTCATTAGACCCATTATAGAGTACAACGCCCCTTTTGGTATGTACCTCACAAGACATCTACAACAACTGGAAAGGCTGCAGAAATACCTCACAAAAGGATTACCGACCTCAAACAGATGCCCTACGCAGACCATCTCAAAAAACTCCAGCTTTACTCCGTCGCATATCGCCTACTCAGAGGTGATCTCTGCCTAACATACAAAGCTATGTCAAACCCAGAGCTGTTGGACATGCTCTCCTTAAAGAAATCCCAATCCCTTTGAGCTACACGCTCTAGGGACCTAAACCTTGTCACCACAATAAACAGAACATGCTGAGGGATAGATTCCTGTCCCAGAGACTTCCCATACTCTGGAATAAACTACCTATCTATATCAAACAAAGCTCCTCATTAGCACTCTTCAAGAAAAATCTTGATGATTGGATGGGAAATAGGAAATTCACCCCTGGGATCACCTCTGTGGCTCTGCTCGACAGTGGCACAGTAAAATAATTTCATTGGGTGGCAAAAGCCAGGGTACCTTTTTGGCTGGGCTTGTATAGGCCCCAGGGCCGATAGCCTAGTATGAACCTATGAACCTATGATACATTTCCTCTGAACCTGATGTCATTATACAATACTGCTGACAATATACATTGTTTTGGGCCAAGTCTTCTATTGGCTGTCTGTCCATTTGTGGTCTTCCTGTCACACAAACATACATAATATGCATAGGCATATATTGATATTCCTATACACACAACCCAGTTTTCAAGGGAGTGACTACACATGAGTTTTACCATTCTTAAAGTGCAAAAACTATGCCACATGACCAACCCCCTCATTTTGTGACTATGTGCATCTTACATATAGTAGGTTCTCTATTATAGTTAGAAGACTTCTGTAAGTATTGATAGCAGCACACTCTCCTTTGATATACTAGACAAATTGACAGTCCTATATGTATGTCAGATCCTACTGGATTGTAGTAGATAACTACATGGCATGTATGAACAGTCACACTTTCTACCATTACAACATGGAGGTTGCTGCCACAACTGACTGTTTCCAGAATTAATACTATTATTAGAATGATCTTACAGTTGTGAAGGATTCTTCTAAATATGTCCCCAATTTTACATGCATACATTGCTATTACAAATTCATTATTGTTTCCTTCATACATACAAGGAAAGCAAAGGGTTCGTCTTCTTTAACTTTATGTGTATTCAAACATCATTTCATTTCTATGTTAATATTTGCCCTTGTTTACCTTTACAATGTGCATAACCATCCCTGTGAAGTTCTATAACTGTACACTACCTGCTGTATATACAATGTCCCTGACTTTATCTGCCTTCATTGGCAACTGTTATCTCACCTGTCAACTTTAAATTTTATTTATAAAATGTCATCACTTTTCAAACTACAGTTGTGTCCCTCTTATCTATATTTGTCAAAATGTCTTTTTTTTCTAATCATGTAGATATGCCCCTGAGTGACCATGATTACTTCTCTAGTGACTGATAAGTGTGTGTAAAATAAACTATTGATATATAATTAACTTTCCTTTTAAAGATCCCCCTGCCTCTTAAGTATGTATGAAGTTGCCCCTGCCTTATATTTCGCTGTCTGTACAGTCTTGCTTGCTGTGGTTAAGGTTATTTACAACCTATCGTTTATATGGTGCACTAGAGCCTATCTGCACCTCAACATGACCACAAGCAGGTGTTCTGGCCATAAATGGTTGTTGTTGCTCTGCATGTAAGGTTACTTAGCAACTTGCATATTTGATGAGCACTGTTGCGCATCACACTAAGATGAGAGAATGTGTAGGCTTAAAGTGATGTGTGCACACTTATTAATTTAAAAGTGTGTTGAAAAATTACACTTCTTTGAAGGACAGACTAAAGGTAGTAATGCCCATAGTCCAGAAACACATGAAAGTGCTGAAGCCACACAAAAAAAAAAGTATATAACATCAATGTAAGAAATGGAGAACTCCAGGTCAGAGATCAAGTACTAGTTTTAGCTCTTTCATTGAAGAACACATTTTTGATCGAATGGCAAAGACCCTTTAAGCTTATGGAAAGAGAGCAAGTGGTGTGAATTGTAAAGTTAGACAAACAGGTAAAAAACATCCTAAGCAAATTTGTCATATGAATGTTTTAAAGCCCTGGAGCAGGGTGCATATAGCCCTAGTGAGTCTGAAAGCACAGAAAAGAAAAAGATTTATTGTCCATACCTAAGGTAATAATAGACAAGGGTGTGTCAAAACCCCACAAGCAAGAAGTAGAGAGAGTTTCTATTCTGTAATAAAGTTGTCTCAGATCTGCCACGTAGAACTAGCCACTTAAACACCACACAACATCAGCCTAAGCAGATAAGACAACCTATAACCCTAACAGATACTTAAATTCCAGAGGAAAGCACTTCAAGAAGTATAAAAAAAATCTAAGAATCTAATAGTAAGCAGAAAACCCATACAGTTCTGGTTACAAAGTCTGATGAAATGCTAACATTCTGCAACTACTTTTAAAAAATAACATCTCTGAGTTCACCAACTACTCTGTCAATGGTAGACAAACAAACTAAGCTGTGTGAGAAGACTAAGTTTCTAATCATACTGGATATTATTAAAGTCTATTGACATATTTCTTTAATGGCAAAAAGTGAAATATTAAATTGTCTTTTCAATAGTTGGTGGTGTATTCAGTATACAGTTCTTCCATTTGGCCTTCGAGGGGCCACAAAACATTTCAATACTGAATCCAGTCAGAAGATTGGGACTCATAGCTCCCCAAGATACAATCTATGTTACACTCTCTTTGGAAGGACGTGCAGTTAATGCCTCCGCAAGTAAACAGAGGATGACTATGGCAAGGTACCTGGAGTACATAATTGACAAGAGGACTATCAAAACCCAGAAAAAGAAGGGTGAACAAGTATGAAACTGCTAAGTTGCCTAAACCAAGAAGCAGATGAAGGTCTTTTCAAGATTGGATAAATATGGCTTGAAATTTGTTTTAGATATTTCCACCATTACTTCCCCTCACCAATCTCACAAAAGGAATAAGTGATTAAAATCAGGAAGACCACAGATGTGGAGAATACCTTCCAATTTCCATCTTAATCTCCAATCCATTTTTTCATTGCCTGATTACTCTAAACCATTTATAATATTGGAAGATGTGTGAGAAGTAGGCCTATGTACTGTAGTATCCCAGAGGTTGGGAGAGGAAGAACATCCCATGTGCTACTTTAGTAGGAAAGAAAGAATATAAATCCAGGATTAAATATTTGGTCATTGATTGAGAATGCTGGACATTAAATAGACTCTAGGATCTTTAAGGTATTACCTGATGGGTAGAGAATGCTCACTTTTTATTGCCAATGTAGCATTACAATGGCTTCACTAACAGAAACAAGGTAATGAGAAAGTTTGCCAGTGAGGCCTATTCCTACAACACTTCAGCAATTCTTCAATTTACAGCATCACACTAATATTAATTGACTACAGTGCAGATGGTCCATCAGTGCTCTCCAAATTACCATTTTGGATGATATCAGTGGTTTCAAGCTAGGTGGGGTTAAATGTAATGTAGTGCAGGATAGTGGCATAGGGTGCTGACTTGCTGGAACATGGGCTAAATTTTTGGCTAGACTTGTAAGGGCCTCAGGGCCAATAGCCTAGTATATTCCTATGATCCTATGTAGGAAGCAGGTAGAATATCCATTTTCTGCAGTTCATGCACTTGTAGCAGTACACATTTTTCTACTACATAATTCTGCAGTCTGAAAGGTATGTACAAAGAAAAACACTAACAAATGAATGACCTGAACATACGTAGATGTTTATCTGAATGCATTTGGATATATTACAACTGAATCATGATGTGCAGTCACATGGGGTGGGTAGTTTATTAAATGTCTGCTCTGTGCATAGTGGAAGACCATACCATTCGCAGGCAGATACACAGATAGAGATGCTTTATCTATAGAGTGTACATAGTGTTTGAGAATTTAAACACACCACAAAGGAAACCAGACCATCTCAAATGTATATGCCTAATGTCAGTTATACACATCTGCTTGCTGTAGTGTAGTAAGACCAAACTAACCTCAAGTCCACTAGCCCTTAATAGCCCACACATTAAGGACTAAGATAAGAACATCTCCTTTTTGGAGTGGGGGTGATTGCTTCAGGTGTTACAGTCTAGCCTCACTTCTTCTTTGAATGGTTATTTCATACCTTCCCCATCAGCTGGCTCATGTTTGCATTAACTCATCTATGGCATGATAATGTTAGCTAGATATGGACACTGAATAGTTTATTTTCACTCTTCTGCCTTACTGCAGTCAGACTGTTGCTTGTCAGTTATTATGTGCAGAATGTTCATTAGTTTGTCACTGTTATGTTGTACCCCTTGGCAAACCATTAGTTGTTATATTAGTCATCTTACAACTACCTCAAAATAAGGAATGGCTGATGCATGTTTATGAAGTATTGAAGTAACAGCTTTACCAATTCTTCTGTATTATTTATATCCTTTTAGCAGGCTTTTAAACATCAAATGCAAAATGATGAATCTTATTAGACTGTAAATTACAGTAGTGCAATCATAGCTGCTCAATAAACAAGACAGATAAAAATGTTGCTGAATTAATTACTTAAAATATACCTCTAGTGTTTTTATTTTTTTTGTTTTTTTTTGTGACTAGAGAATACATTTCTGGACATAACTGCACAGCTAAAATGAAGGATTATGCTCCTAATTTCATCATTTTCAAACGTAATAAGATATAATCAAAGTTCACAATCTAAATACTCAAAAGAGGATTTCCAGGCATGCATCTGTACAAATGGCCACATTTAGGTGAAGCTCTGCATTGAGGCTTCTTTGCAGTCAGCATTGATTTCAGTTTTTCATTAATATGGCTATTTATGAAGGTCCGAATACAGTAGTAACATTTTAGTGCAAGCTAGTGCTATGGAAAATGTGTATTTACTGACGTATGAAGTTGATACAATTAGCTAGGCCTCCTTGTACTGCTTTATTTCAGAAATGTAGCACTAGTGATACACCACCTCTGTATGAGTGTTAGGTAAGATACCAGAAAAGATTCATTTAGAAATAATAGAAGGGCACATAATGCATTTAATAGTGTTCTTTGATATTTTCTTTGGGAGCATGTGATGAAATCAAACAAAAACAAACTGTAAACTGTTGAAAAAGCGGGTCGCACACAATAAGAGAGCTGGAACACAGGTTTAATACTCCACAGATAAAAAACAAATACACGTAAGCGCTTTCGGCAGGTTCAAATAACCCACCTTCTTCAGACAACAGCTGGGTAACAAGGAAAGAATCTTATACTACGTAATTAAGTACATGGAACCAATCAAACTAAAGTGCATTAATACATTATAGAAAAAACCATGACAACCTTAAAGAACTCCATCTCTAGTTAGGAATTACTAAACTGTAAAGTTATGAGTACATCATTAAAAAGCCGATCATTGCTGCAATGAATTAGTACTTGAAATGAAAGCTGGTATTTACATATTACAATCCGGACAATTATATGTAAAATATTTTAAAATTACTTGTAAATAAAAATATATTTAATTTACTTATCACTTTGCCTCATGACAGAACAAAGCTGATGAACTGTCAAAAACATAAGGTAAGGTGTAACTTGTGCATGTTATTAAAGTTCAACCAACAGAAACATTTGGAATGATTTATAATGTGACTATATAAATTGTTGTCACTTATATTTACTAAGTATATGAAAAATTATTTAAAATAATACTTGTAAACTGCAGAAAATACATAATGTAATATTAAAATCAAACTGAGATAAATAAAAAAACATGTTATGCCACCTACTATAATGGAAAATAGGCAAAACGGAGACTCTAGAATATATGCTAATAATAGAATGTCAAGCCATACATGTCAATAAACCATACATTCAAATAACAAATATCATATAAATGGTATATTCTACACATGGAAGCAAAATTATATATGTACATGTGTATATATGTACATAAGTATATATATTTATACCAAAAAATTGTTTAAACCAATATAAATATATATATATATATCTCCGGTAAAATACATTTTTCTAATGGCTCGGTTACTCAGATATAAAATGACCTCCTAATGTTTACCTATTATAAGATAACCATTTCAGGACACATTTTATAGATAAACATTCGTTAATACCTGGAAATACCTGGGCCCTAGTTCTAATCTGCCATAGCAATTCATCTATTTCCAAGAGAATTTGCCATGGACCACCCCTTGCATCCTTCTCTCTGTGCTGCAAAACAAAGAAATGGAAAACATGCCCTGGAAAATCTAAGCAATGTCTAGAAAGAGCATTGTTGACATCTGCTTTCATAATTGCATACTGATGTTCATAGATTCTATTTTTTAGCTTTCTCTCGGTTTTCCCGATGTAGAAAGCTTTGCAGGAGTTACACAGTGCTACATATATAACAGCTTTAGATTCACATGTATAATTAATGTCATTGCCATTGATGGTACATGCTGTGGCTACTCTAATATGTTTACATTGAGAGCATGATCCACATCTATACATGCCGCAAGGTCTGTTAGACCTAGAAACTAGTTTACTCTCAAAAATGCATTTCAAATTTTGCCCTCTCCTATATGTGATCCTAGGGCAGTCACCTAGAAGAATGCATAGAGATCTATCCTCTTTAATGATTTGCCAATTTTTGTTAACCACTTCTCTAATTTTGGCAGAATCAAAACAGAAAGTTTGTAAAAAACTGATGTTAAACATGTCACTTGCATTGTTATGAGTAGAAAGGTTACAAACTTCTGATTGTGTGGTATAATTGAAGTGCTCTAAGTTGTTAGTAGTACAACCCGAGAGTAAAGGAGAAAAATGTCCTAACTCTCTTTTATTTGTTACTTCAGTAAGCACATTCAAAACTAAGGACTGAGGATAACCCCTTGCAACAAACATGTCAGTGAGTTTACTACACTCAGCAGCAAAATCAAAGGAATCACTGACCATGCGGGCTGCTCGAACCATCTGCCCTTTAATAACAGATTTCTTTTGGTGATAGGGGTGATTGCTCGAAAAATGTAGGAAAGCATTTGAATATGTTGGCTTCCTAAATATTCTACTTTTAAACCTTTGATCGACTCTATCTTTGATCAATGCTATGTCCAGATAATTAATCTCTGCATCATCAATGTTATATGTAAATTCTAAAAAGTCTGTCAATTTTGTTAAATTTTCAATGAATGTTGGAATCAACCCTCTGTCACCCTCCCAAATGCAAAAAATGTCATCCTGGTACCGAGTGTACCAGGAAACATATTTGGAAAAAAGGTCGTCCTTGAATAGGTAGGTGGACTCCCAATGTGCAAGTACTGCGTTGGCAAAAGAACCACCACAGGGTGAACCCATAGCGACACCTGAGGTTTGCAGGTAATATCTGCCCTCAAACATGAAAAAGTTATTAGATAACACAATTTCCAGCAGGGTCTCAATCAAGTTTATAGTGTCATGATCAAGGTTTTTTACACTCATAAACTCTCTTACCCAGGCTAGGCCGATGTTTTGTGGAATGACCGTATATAGGTCTTTAATGTCGACAGTAAGAAACAACATGTTGTCATTATATGTAAGGGTATTAATATTTCTAAGAAATGACCATGAATCTTTACAAATATGGGATTCAGAATTAATTAAAGGTTTCAATATACTGTCGACATATTTTGCACATGCCTGTGTAATAGACCCTCTACCATCTATAATAGGTCTAAATGGGGGGGAAAGTAAGTCTTTTGTGCAATTTTGGTGTTCCAAAAAATGCTGGAATTTTTGGAGCTGGCATGGTCAAGTAATTTAAAGTTTCCTTATCGATGTACCCTTCCAGAAACAAATCATTGAGCATGTTGTTAATTTTTCTATAAGCTCCATTTATTTCGCTCAAAGAGGAAATTTTGTAGGCAGGCAACTCAAGATGTTGAGACAAATACTCAACGTATTTGAAGTGATCCATGAAGGCTAACCCCCCACCCTTATCAGGTTTCAACACACGAATATGACAATCTTTTATTAACTGGATAAAGTCTTTTTCCAGCATTGTGATGTTTGAGGGATTTCTCTGTTTACTGTGTGTGATTAGGTTCTTAATAGCCCATATGTCCAACTCACACATTTTTTCAAATGTTTGTAAGGTGAAATGTAAGGGTGGGTTGTAAGAACTAGATACTCTAAGTAAATTGGTAGCGGATGAATTGTTACCCATCAAGCTATGTAAGTTTAGTTTACGTGTGAATACCTTTAGGTCAATAATAAGCCTGCTTATGTCCATGCTGCGACCTGGCACAAAAGAAAAATCCTTAGCTAAAAAATCAATGATGTCCTGTGTAAAGTGCAAAGCGGTGTAGTTATACACCGTAAAGTCACCATTTGAACTCTTGTATACTATAGGGTCCACCCCAAAGTTCATTACATCGATCATCTCCTGCGACCTCGTCTCCTGTTCCTCGAGTTGTTCTGTCGTTGGGCTCGAGAATGGTTGTTGCCCCTGTTGTTGTTTACCATCTGAAAATCCTGATTGTCAGAATTCATATGACTACTAGGGTAGTCGCTAGATACAGATATAATATCATGACCATTTAGTATATAATTTGAATATGGCCAACATGAATACCACATAGAAGTATATTATTCTTTTTAATAACATCCAAGAACTTTATGTACATGTCTGATATAACAGAATCTACATGAGTAAGAAAGCGCGGTTCCCATGTTAATCATTGACTATTATGTTTATTACATCTAACCTAATATAAAATTTTTCTTGAAAATATGTTGGGAACCTATATTTATTATAGTCTTCCGGACCACTAATCTGAATGTTTGGTTTGGATTGTGCCGTAGTGAAATGCATTACGCTAGAGCATACCCCTTGATACAATCATCTCTTTGTTTGATCAAGAAGTAAAAAGAGACATTTTAGTAATATTGGGTTAGTCAGCTTTCTGACAAACTATGAATGGCTAATTGTATTTGATATATTCTTTGAAAAATTAATATTATTTTTTATTTTTTAGTTTTCAATTTTTGTACTATAATTCTATGCCTTTTTTATACAATGTGAAACTTATAATATTGTTTACATTAATATACTAGTTCGTTGTTTCTTCAAACTATGTCTTTTGATTAATTTAGCGAACGTATATTTTTAATGGCGCTATGTGTGCGAATGAATTTCTGCTAATGAATTTTGCTAATGACTCTCAGCATGGTTTTTGCTATATTTCCTATGTAGTTGTCCTTTTATATGATTATACAGCCGCATATTATATATGCCATAACTTATTAATATATATAAATAACTGCCTAGGCTATTTAATTAATATAGTTTTAGCTAATTATGTTTGTGTCTTTATTCGTTATTTGTTATGGCGATTTTTATACTATGTACTTCGATCTGAGCTCTTTATATTCTATAGCTCTGGTATTACCCATATAATATATAAACTTAAGGTGAAAACAAAAGGTTGATCCAAATGATAAAATTACTTATTTGTAATGAGGCTATATCTGGAAAAATTATTCATTATTTATATGAAGGCTATGTACGCTTGTTTTATTATTATTTTTACCTAATACTATATATAGCCTTTTGGCTTTGTCCGTAGCATCTGCTTATAATTAATATAGCTTACCTAGTGATATCTGCAGACATGACACTCAGTTATATGAGTATAATCTTTATATGTAAATAGGAATACTTGGTTCCCGATTTATTTTTGCAATGATATTTTTTGCAATGATGTTTAGTTAGCAAGAGATCGGGCACCGTACAAGTGTTGACTAAGGCAACTATAAATGCTTTGGTAAATGCTTTGGTGAATGTTACGTTCCTGACATGGATATCTAAGCCTATATTATTTTTAGTGTTTTTAAGCACTGATAATTTAGTAATGGCTGACTTAACTATATTTTAGATTGTGTTTATATGCTTTGAGTCTTGTTTCTTTAACGAAATGACAATGAATTGCAAATGAGTTTATAGAACTGTTGACCTAACTTCTGGGAATAATGAATGTAAAGTGCTAATTTACTAACAGCCCTATTTCTTCCAAAAATGGGCATTATTTCCTGCTAGGCAGGATTGTATCTAGCAATCATGCCTTTAATTAAGGGGCATTTATATACGCTGATATGAATTTTTTGCACAAACTTTGATTTTATCATGCTGCTGAATTTATGAGTAACATCATTATGTTGCTTGCTTCAATATTATACTTAATATATTTGGATTGGGTATTTAGATGCTGATTTCAGCAAACCAATAATGCAGATGAGCTTAATTTAATTAATGAAGTTAATTGAATTATTGTAGGTAAAGCACTAATATAAAAGATGTTGGTAGTTTTGAAAGAATGTAACCTGATGAAGCGCAATCTTATTGCATGAAAGCGCTTGTTCCTGTTTTACTTTTTGTCATTAAATGCTGTTTGACTCAATTCGTGGTGGTTTCAAGCAATTTCTTCATTAATGTTGAAAAGCCATGTCAGATGCTTGAATGGGTCTGGTGTACCCTTTAGTATGGCAGAGCTAATGCATGTAGAATGTTTACAGTGTGTTGCATCCTGCGCAAGATGATTTTGCACTGGACTGATGGTGAAGTAACTCATTCTGTCACTGCATCTCCCAGTTCAAGTCCTACTATGATTAATGATGACTTGCCAGCAGCAGTAGTAAGTAGCCCCATGTGCCAGGCATGTGCATAGGTTCATAGGTTCATAGGTTCATACTAGACTATCTGCCCTAGGGCATTTATAAGCCTAGCCAGAGTTGTGTGGCTTTCACCACCCCTTAGGTTGAAGAATACTATATACCCATTAGTTTGCCGTGCCTCTGTCCAGCAATGATACAGAGATGATCCCCGGGGTAAACCTACGATCTCCCATCCACTGGTCAAGATTCCTCTTGAACAGAGCCAGCGAGGTGCTCTGTCTCACATGGACCGGGATTCTGTTCCACAGCATAGGGAGTCTCTGGGTGATGAATCTGTCCCTCCAGCACATCCTATTTATATCTGTGTTGAGGTTTAAGTCTCTTGCTCTTGTGGCTCTGGTGGATTTGGATTTTTTGAGGTGGAGCATGTCCATTAATTCTGGGTTGGACATGGCCTTGTATGTCAGGCACAGGTCACCTCTGAGCAGATGGTATGCGACTGAATAGAGCTGGAGTTTCTTCAGTCGGGCAGCATATGGCATATTTTTGAGCCCCTTTATCCTTTTGGTGAGGAACTTTTGGGGTCTTTCCAATTGCTGCAGGTATCGGGTAAGATACATTCCGAATGGGGCATTGTACTCAATCATTGGCCTGATATGTGAAGAGTACAGGGGAACAATGACCTCCCTTGATCTGGATGTGAATCCCTTCATAATCAGGTGGGCAATGTAGAAGGTCCTCCTAACCACTTTGGCAATGTGAGTGTCAAAAGAAAGGTTACTGTCAACTTGGGTCCCCAGGTCCCTGATAATCGCTTCTGTGCTTAATGGATTGCCACCTATGTGGTAACTTGGGGTTACCTTGTTTTTACCAAAGGGTATGACTATACATTTTTTGGCGTTTAGCTTAAGGCCATGGCTCTGGCACCAGTTATCCATTTCTATGAGACCTCTCTGAAGGATATCTGTGTCTGATGGATTTTCAACTATGGCGCCCAGTTTGCAGTCATCTGCAAACTTTGTCAGCCACAATCCTCCTATGTTTGCCTGCACTTCTGAAAAGTAGATGCCGAACAAGAGGGGGCCCAGGACTGAGCCCTGTGGGACACTGCTTGTGACCGGCTTGGAGTCTGACATGGCACCAACAACTCTAACCCTGTGGGTTCTGTCCTTGAGCCAGTTTGCAACCCATCTTGTGACATATGGGTTTACATTTAAGCTGGTGAGCTTTTCTATGATACCCGAGTGGGGTATTGTGTCGAAAGCTTTTGCTAGGTCAAGGTAGGCTGTGTGAACTGCCTTACCCTCATCAATGGCCTTGGTGACTGTTTCAAAAAAGTCGACCAAGTTCAAGAGGCATGATCTGCCCTTGACAAAGCCGAATTGGGTAGGATCCAATGTCTGTAGGTCCCCTATGTCTTTATTTATTAGTTCCATTATGATCCTCTCCATAGCTTTGCAGACCAGGCTTGTTAAGCTTATGGGGCAGTAATTACCAGGGTCCGTAGAAGCACCGCCTTTGTGGAGTGGGACCACAGTTGCCATACGCCACTCTTTGGGTACGTATCCTGTGGTAAGGCTAAGATTAAACAGCAGCCTTATGTGTGTGTTTAGTTCCTCATTGAGTTTGTGTAGCACACAGCCGGGGACACCATCCGGTCCCATTGATGCTGTGTTTTTAGCTTTAGAGAGAGCAGCTCTCACCTGGGCATTTGAGATGATTGGGAGGCTACACTCTGCTGGGATAGATATTTCTCCTTTTGTGGGGGAGGGAGGGGAGAAATTTTCACTGAACCTGTCTGCCAGTATGTTTGCAATGTCTGTGGGTTCAGTGATTTTTGTATCATTTTGGACTAATTCTGAGCATATCTGGGAGTTTCCACCCAGATTTCTAACATAGCTAAAGAAGGCCTTATGATTGTCTTTTGAGTCCTTGGCGATTTTTCTCTCAAAGTTGGCCTTGGATGATTTTATGAGTGATCGTAGTTTTTACTAGTATTGATCAGAGATGTCTTCCCTTTTAGGGATTTTGCTCTATCTTGTAGTAGCTTTCTCCTCTTGTTGTAAAGTTTGTTTATGGCTGGGGTCCACCAGATCGGGCGCTTGCCTTTGGTGGAAAGGGTGTTGATTTTATTTGGGATTGCTTGATCCATGCAATCCTGGAGGTGCTCGTAGAAAGCATTTGTAAGGGATTCAGCAGTGTGGGTTGTGGTTTCCAATGGCTCAGGGGCCTTGAAGGATACCACACCAGTCTTAAGAAATGTGAAGTTGGCTTTTGAGAAGTTCTTCACTGTGGTCTTTTTTGTTGGGGGTGGGGGCGGGATGTGGATCTCCAGTGAGATTAGTTTATGGTCTGATCTCACCAATGAGGGATATACTTCGGTGTGGAGCATTTTGTCCCCATGTTTGTGATGATCAGGTCTAGTATATTTTCACCTCTTGTGGGAATGGTGACAAGTTGTTCCATAGCATTTGAGTTTATGAACTCCAGGAACCTTTGGGCTAGGGTATTGGGGCTTGAGTAATGTTCCCAGTCTACGTTTGGGTAGTTGAAGTCACCCAATATGATGGTGTTTGGAGAGACATTTATACTGTCCAGTGTCTTCAGGAAGGCTGTGTGGGGTTCCTGAGTTTGAGAGGGTGGCCTGTAACATGCTACAAACTGTAGAGCAGTTTTGCCTATGGTTAATTGCACCTGAATGGTCTCTGATGCTTTGTGAGTTGCCACCAGCCTGGAGGTGTGGGTATCCTTGATGAATATGGCTACACCCCCTCCTTTTGTGGTATGGTCCGGGTTTTGGGGCCGGAACGCATGATATGAGGTAAAACCTGATAGTGCCGGGGTGCTCTCAGGAGCCTTGAACCAGGTTTCTTTCACAGCACAGACATCGATGCTCTCCATACTGAGGAGGGCTTCGAGGGCGTGCATCTTGAGATTTAGACTTCTGGCATTGAGCAGCATTACCCTTACTTTTTTTCCATTATTGTTTTCTAGGGTGGTGGGTTTAGAATTTGAGCCTTGTCTAAAAAAGGCACTATGGGGGTGGCAAGAGCCTTTGCCAATATCTGTAAACCCAGGGGTGACAGGTGCAAGCCGTCCCTTGCGAAGCAGCGTGGCTTGTCAAGCATGTCATTCCAGGCAGACAGACATTGGATCCCCTTAGAATGACACCAGAAATTAAGCCAATTATTAAATCTGATCATTTTGTCTCTGTATTGTGGCATCATTCTTGGTGAAGGTAGGATACTGCTCAGGGTCAGGGTCATACCAGCCTGGGCTACATAATCTGAGAGCTCCTTTATGTCTCTTTTCATGTAGTCCAGGTAGGTATGTCTCAGGTCATTCACACCGGCATGGACAATGACCGAGTCATACTTGTACTTGCTGTGGAGTGACCTGAGTGCTTGTGTTATGTGGCGGATTCTAGAGCCTGACAGGCAGCTTACTGTGACCCTCTCCTTGTTCAGTCTGGTGAGTGGGACGTCAGTGTGTCTGACTATGGAGTTACCTATGACAAGTGTGTCTGGCATTGTGTTTGGCCTTAAGGGCTGTGACTGATTTGCACACTGACTTTGTGATCTATGTGTTGCTTGTGTTATGTCATGAGGTGGCAGTTGTTTGGGTGTCTGCTTTGGAGGCCTCTGCTGTTTTGCTAGATTTTTGATCAGTGCCTCCGAGTATGTCTTTGTGTGTTTATGTGTTTGATTTGTAGTTGTGATAGTTCTAAGTGAGACTGGGTTTATGGTGTGTGTGGTTACCTTCTCCTCCTGTCTGGTTTTGCCAGTCCTGAGTTGAGAGAGCTCAGCCTCCAGTTTGGCTATATAGTTGCATCTCTCGCATGTATTTGTGTTTTGTGGGAGGAGGAGAGGGTTGTCTGTGTACATGAGGCAATTGTAACATTGCCTCAATATTCCCAGATTCACCAGATGAGCAGGAGAGGACGCTAGCAACTGACCCTTTGACATGCTAGAAGAAATGAAAAAGTTTGCTGTGTAACTGAGTCAGAAAGGACCTATAGGGAAGTGGGTACCCAAGGGGGTTTTAAGCTAGTGAAGTACTTTGTATAATATAGAATTGCTTTACCTGACTAAAAAATGCTTTAGGAACAAGTGCTGAGCTTTACAGATAGAGAATAGACTGTTTAGATTACAAGTAGAGCAGTTCTAAGGGAAAAAATGAAGAGCAGACTTTACGGAGCCAGAAATAGTTTAACCTTGTTTAACCGGCGCTGCCCGATGGTGCTCTAGTGGCAACTCCGCGCTAAATGCAGAAAAGGCAATAAGTCAGTAGTACAGGCTAGCACACTTTAGTGGGCAGCCAAACAATTAAATTAAACAGCAAACAAACACTTTTCGACTTGAAATAGACTAATTTCGACTAAAATGTACTTTTAAGTGCAGATAATAAAAAATGCAGTAAATAACTATGAAAACAGTTAATTCTGCTCAGCTAAAGAGGAAACATCTAGTCCACAACTATAGCCCATGAAATTCAAGTTAGTGCTTCCTTTCTTATAAAGACACATATAATATAATTGATGCATGCAGAGATATGTGTGGAGTATGGTGTGTGGTGCATGGACTGCTGCCGATCTTCTTCAATCATACTCTTTTATCTATAAACAATTATTTATTTCAGAACAGGAACTCATATTATTGTTTATAAAAGTCATATTTGACTGCTCACTGACACTAGTTCAGATGTATCATAAGGCATCATATAGGGAAATTACATTTTTAAATGTTTTGCACCAGAAATTTTGCTTAGGGACTGCAGAAATTATTAATTTAATTAAAAAATGCTATTTCACTATTTTACTGCTTGGAATTTGCCAAATGTATGTATTAAAATCTCTAAACTTGAATTTAACATGAGTGCATACCTTTTACTAAAGATGAAAATTTATTACATGCTGTTTTTGGGTTCAGGTGCCTAGGCACCAAGATATTTCCCAGTGGTACATTTGGTTGGGACACATGGCTGAAATGACATTCAGCTACAGAGAAATATGGTTTGTTGTGAATCTTCTGTGAACAAACAGAAGAATGTAGTATCATGCCTACACCTTCAATAGCCAAATGCACAAGGTGAAAATAATGTCTGTAGCCTTCATGACAACATGATACAGCAGGCAGTATGGCAGGCATCAGTAGCAGGCTGGCCAATGGGCATGTCAGTGGCAATAAAAATGCAGTGCAGAATGGGAAATGCCTTTATAATTGGTGTGTGTGGGGCACCACCCCTTCACAGTATCTAGGCAGCACTACCTGAAATACATACTGGAGCATAGCTGTGACAACAGCAACATGTAGGATTTTCTCCATGCTGTAGCACACTCCTATATGTTGTAGTTATATAAGCATGTAATATACACTAAACACTACACTCATTACTTCCTCTTCACTCTGGCCCCATGCACTTGGGTATTTAAGCTGTGGACTTGGCAGTATGTGCTTCTCTTTGCCCACAGGGAATTTGCCACAGCCATACTTCTCTGCAGCTGAATGGACTTCAGCCATTTACCCCCAACCAAATATTCCACAGGGAAATATATTGCTGCTTAGTCACCTAAAGCCACCTGGACAGTAGCACATACTCTTCCCCTTCCAAAACTGACTCTGTTTGGAGTCTGGTAAATCCTCACTCGTGTATAGATCAATGTGATCATGGCATTATCCCTACTCTAGACCATTTCCACATAATACTAGAAATCCCCACGCACACCCTGCAGGACTCAGACCACACAGCAGTAGACTGGACTTGACTTGAACATTACACCTGTGTAGGTATAGATGATGAATGCCATGCAATGTAGCAGTAGCACCACCACATATCACTGACTTTAACAATGTTATGTTATACTTTATGGAGTATGATAGCATCATTATATGCCGAGATAAACATGTTGGGAGGAGTGTCTGACATGGATGTGGAGTCACATGTATGTGTAAAATTGTATCAAAATGTTTGGAAATATAGACACACTCAAACTGTCTGCTGTCAGATTAGATCCCCTATATATATGCAGGTAAAGAGCTTAAAAGCACAGCAGCTAATGTTAGTGCCACATCACAGGTTTGCCCTGAGTATTGTCCGAGTGCATGCTATAAAGGATGACATCATCAGTGTCTGTTACAAGAAGATATTTGTTGAAGGGTCTGACATAGTTGTAGACTCACATGTCATGCTAAAATTGTCACCATACTGATTGTTGAATGCACATATAAACCAGTTAACTATAGCAAGAAAAGAACCCCTGCCTACCTAGTTCTAAAACACAGTACTTAATGCAAATTCCATAGCACAAGCTTGACTTTTACACTGCTGCTGGACAGTTTATAGTGGACAACATCATCAAGGTATGTTTGAGAGACAATGTTGGGAAGCCTGTCTCAAATGGGTGGGTAGCCATGTGGTGGGTGTCAAAATATTTGTACTAAATGGGACTGGATTGTTAATATCAGGTTGAACACTTGCACTTCTCTGAGCAGACACACCCACCCATTGACTGCAGTAAGATTAGAACCTATACCTAACCAGGTACACCAACTATAAGAAAGAACCACAGCACAAGACTGACATTTACAAAGCTGCTGGACAATTTATAGGGGCAAGGTATGTTTGAGAGATGATGTAGGGAGGTTTGTCTGAAATGGATTGATGGCCATGTGTGAGCATCAAAATATTTGTTGCACCTCTTACTATGCACACACACACACACACACACACACACACACACACACACACACACACACACACACACACACACACACACACACGTGCATACAGACACACACATAATGTGGCTGCTCTGGTAATTTAACACTCATCTAAGTATTTAGTTATGGTTATTTGATGATTGAAACACCCCCTGAAGTATTATGTTTTTACCATGTCATATCAGTCTTTATAGATGACACCATCATTATATGATGTAGGTAACATATCCCGTTATGAAAGTGGTTTGAAAAGTGTGGATGTACTATTTCCTGTTGTGTTTCCAATGGCATGTATACTTTAAGAAACAGCTTATCCTTGTACTGTACTTGGACTGTATCAGGCTTACTTGTGGAGCATTTCCAAAGGGCCTCCATTGAAAATAGGCTTTACTTGGCCCAGATAATTATCCCGGTAAACAAATGCCAATAAATAAATAAATAAATTGTCAACCTAAATGAAAAAGCTGTCAGGCATGCATGTAGCAGAAATGGGACATATGCAGCTATTTTACAGTATGCTGTGTACATTGCACAGTTTTCTTCACGCACAAACACACCCATTTTGGGGATCAGCATAGATGCAACTAGGCATGTATGTGTGTTTATATTTGTGAAGAATTGCTGTCAACATTAATACATGTATAAGACAATCTGAATGTCTATTGCCATTACAAAGGGGTACACGGTATGTAACAATGCAGATTTTCTATTTATTTCTGTAGAGTAGTTGACATTTGTGAAATATTACTGACATACCAAGTTTCAAGTGCATGGGTATAGGTAAAACATGGCTGTGTGTAAATATGTGTTCAATCATTAAAAAGTACTTTTCCTTAGGTTATGTTTTACATCAATTTTAATGAGATGAAGAGTAACTGGCAGTAGACATAACTAGTACATGCTAATAATCACTTTCTATAGTGCACCTCCAAGCCGCTGGTTTGCCTGATTGATGGCAAAGTGTTTGTGCTAGATACACATTTCAGGACTCTTACTTTATTTTATTTAATATTTTATTTTATTTTATTTACATTTATTAACTGGGAAAAGTCCAACTGGGTGAGTAGCCCATTTTCATTGGAGACCTGGGGAGAAAAGCTCCAGTACATTAACAATTTAGTTAATAAAACAAGACGACATAATGAGTAATTGAAAACAATACACAACACAATTTAAAGAGTTTCTAAAGAAACAAATAGGATAGCATAACGGGTCTCGGACTGATGCTCGATGGTTCTTTTCACTGACAGTGCTTTTCACCGAAGGCTTAATGGCCGGACATACTTACGTGAAAGTGCTTTTAACCGAAAAAGCACTTTTGCATATGTATGCCTGCAGCCAGAGTGAGTTGTGGGGGAATAACTGTTGTGGACATCATACTACGGTGCAGGTAAGGGAATTTTTTATTTTTTCTTACTGTAGTGAGATCTCAGAGTGAGAATATTAAAGTAGAGGGTGTGGGGGGCACAGCTCCCCACATGGGGGGGGTGCAAGGGGGCATAGCCCCCCTGCATAAACACCTTTTTGTTGTTTTTTCTATTTTTTTATGCACTTTAACAAAAGTGCTTTTCAGTGAAAGCGCTTTCGTTAAAGTGTGTTCAATGATGTTGGATTCAGACTATTGAACTTTCGTTCAACAGTCATAGATCCAACATAATATAGAGATAATGATAACTGGAATAATCAGCAATCTATCAGAAAGATGAACAAGACAGTTCAAATTGTGCGATATAAGCACTAGCTGCTTAAAAAAGATAAAGAGAGGTGCATGAAAAGAGACTTACGGAGAAAATAAGAGAGAGGAAATCAACCAGGTGAAATGCAGAGGCAAAGCCAATTGCTACTAAAATATTCCTTTAGGCTTTTTTTGAATGAAGAGATGTTGGGAATTGTTTTGGACTTAAACTTGAGTGGTACTTATTCTTACTGGCTATGGTATCCACAGCTAAAATATACTCTGCTGTGCATAATTAGTGCATATGGGAAATGTGTCATAAATTGTTTAACATTACAAAAGAAGTTATACTACTTTCACTGTTTATGCATAGTTAAGCTATGAGCAAATGTTGGTCTCTGCTTCATTCATAAAACTATGGAATTTCTGTTGGTTTGCTTCCCTTCAAAAAAACAAATTAAGAAGAGAGGCACAGTAGTCAGCACTTTGGACAGTACTGAATGGAAGAAAAACACCTGCTACCTAGCTGAATCTGTGGCAGCAGGTGTAACATCAGCAAGCTGTTATCTTGAGCAAAGATGATACAGGGTTCTACTCCAGCTCAACCAACCTTTTTACATATGTATTCAGGATGTCATTAAATAATTAACTGTGATAATTTTAAGAAATGCGAGAGCGAATGACTACAGTAATGTACTATATAAAAACAACAGTAATGAATTGATTATGTCAACAGTGCACATATGGATTTTCATATTTATACATTTGTAAGTCTAAATAAATAATTATATGTAATTTTTAATATGAGTGCCTTTATTCTGCTTTAACTTTGTGTTTCCATAGCACAGCAAGTTTAAGCAACATTGAACATTTACCTGACCCTGACATTCATATGTCCATCACCCAGCATTCTTATCTTACTGAAATAAAAAAAAGATGGGTACATGTCCCTCAAAAAATATTATCCCATGCATAGCTCTCCACTTCGCACATGTATCTTCTTAACACACTTGATTTGGTCCAATTGGCTATACAACATTACTGCTTTGTTGTTACCCATCTTTGTTCAGGTGTCAGTCAGTCACACTGGAGACAGCCTTGGCCAGACTATTCCAAACCTCAGATTTGTAATGAGACCTGGTATAGTCCCCCTGTAGCAGCCTTTGTCTGTGGCACTTTACAAGGACTCTAATAAAGATTCTGGACTCCTTCACACTCTACTTTCTTTGACCTAAATTGGGAACCTTCCCTTCTAGCTTTAGACTAACTGTTCAGGTCAAACAGTAACAGTTAAGAGTGTTTTCCCATCAATTCATCACATTTAATGTTAGTGCTCAAACCCAAAACAACCATACCAACCAACTTTGTGTAAGGTTAAACAAAGAGCAACAGTACCAAACTGGGAGGAAAGCAGCTTTTATCTAGAACGGTTGATGTGACAGTCAGCATTAGTTTATGGATTCATTGCCACTGTAGCTTTTATTTGATTTAACTTTGCAGACATGTATTGGGGCCATAACTTTTATGATGTGACACATTTTCTTGCATGGCTTTAGACACCAATAATATTAATTTGTATAATGTGGGACCCAAACCTATGCAAAACAGATAAAACATATTATTCCACATAGGATATTTTTCATTCTTTCCACAGAAAATTGCTTGTCAGATATGCTCATTAATTATATATGAATACACATGACAGAGTGAGGTGTTAATTATGTATGTTTGTGAACTGACAAGGTCCTGGTTTATACATTCATGTTTATATGAGTACCATTGGGGTCTGAAGTCCATCCGAGGCCAGAAAAGACAAGTATCATTACAGAAGCACTATTGTCATTATACCCACCCTCGGTCACACATTTAATTCATATGGCCTCCAGTTAGCATGGTCACCTCACAGAAAAAGGCTCTCTGGTTTAATTTTTGGCTGGAGTGCCTTCTGTGTGGAGTATATATGTCCACCCTGTGTTCATGTGGGTTCCTCCAAGTGCTCTGGTTTCCTCCCACATTCCAAAGACATACATCTGGAGCCTTTCTCCCTGGGTCTCTGCTAAAAATGGGCTTTGTCCCAGTCAGGCTTTCCTGGTAAATAAATAATTATGTTTACATTGTTTTATATTTTTTTAAAAAAATGAGTGGATAAGCATTAATAAAACTGGGAACATGCTAGATTAGAACCCTTGTTCATCTGTATTGTAAACATTAACTTATACTAGTTGGGAATGTTGGTTACAAGGGTATATTTCACAGTCATTACTGGGAAAAGTGCTCATTGCACCTGAGCTCTTCTTTGTCAAACCTGCCCATTAGTTATACACATACATTAAAGAGTTGAGTATTTAAACATGTATATGTATGACATGAAAGTTCAGAAAATAAATGTGTAATTGTAGAACCAAAATTGTACTGATACCCACTGTGAGACGTAATATATCTCTGATATCCTCTGTATATTCAATGCACTTGTTATTGATAGTTATTTCTATGCGTATTTTGCTGTTAATTTTGTATATAAAGTCAAGTGGAACAACAGTATAAAAAAGCTTACATTTTGCTAGATTAGAACCCATGCTCATTTGTATTATAACCCTTAACTTACAACTGCTGCCACAGGAACAAATAGGCAGCTGTTGTATATTTTCACATTCATTACTATGTATGTGTGCTGACCGCCATGCAGTTCCACTTAGGTTTGTGCAGTGGCAAACCATACATGACAGAATGTGTCCATTTTGAAATTGACAATTGTGTCCTTGTTGTCTGCAGTTGTTTTGGACCTGCAAGTGTTGTTGACCATTGAGCAATACCACTTAGCAGGTTTGAGCATGCTAAGTACAAGATGAAACAATGTATCCATTTTGAAATTGACTGCTGTCTGTTTCCTGTCTGCAGGTGTTCTGAACCTACAGGTGTTGTAGAAGCTTGCTGAATATTGCACAATGCAGCTTAATGGGTTTGCATGATGGAAAGCAAATGTGGTAACAATGCATCCTTTTTGAAAGTGACAATGTCTGATTCTTGTCTGGGTTATTAGACCATGTTTGCACAAAGGTAAGCTGTGCGCAAATGTGGCAGGCAAAGCTCACCTTGTATTATTTTTCTAAGATGTGTTTATTAGGTTTCAGCATTAATAGATACATGTGGGACTTGAACCGTGATCTAAATCTAATGCATATTTTGAACTTCATTGTCTTTACCATGTGAGCTCGACAAACACTTGAATCATAGGTATAATTTATGCAGTCTTTATCACAGAAGTAAGTTACATGAAATTTAATGTATTTATCCATTTCACAGTATTTGTGCTAATCCATGTGCTTTGCAAATATTAATATAAAAAATATAAACACCATTACAAAATACATTTCAACACACATTACAGATTTCTGCACAACTGTGGATTTGAACTGTCAGACTAATGAACCTACAAAACAAAGTAAGGGTGTCTTATCCCTTTTGCCAGAGAAACACCATTGCAGCAGGAATGAAAAAAACATTGTGTATTCATTCAGCTTCCATTTCATCCATAGTATTAAAATGACATATATTACTTGTACACTTTCACTTGTTTGTACATGTTTTAGTTACATATTTAGTGCAATGACTGATCACACAACCATTTATAAGTATTGTTTGCAGCAATGCAGCTGTCTTCTCTTTGTGTTGTGTTCATTCTTCTATTATCTGTGCTGTAATCTCATGCAAGCAGTCTGTAGAACATTTTGTATCATTGTCTTTCAAATGTATGAGAATATTACATGGCAATAATGTACAGTTTTCAACAAAAGCAGGGGAGTTTGGCTATTAGTGAACAAAAACTGACAAATGCATTTTGCTTACTTTCGTTTAAAAGCTTGATACAACTACTTTTACACTTTGTAAGTGTAACCTGAGTTGGCATACCTCCTGCAGGTAAGGAAGTCTCTATTGCTGCTGTATTTTCCTTCTTCCTACCAATAATCTTCACAGTTGCAATGCATTAGCAACTAGCACTAAGGTATTCACTAACAGTATGTTTTCACCTGCTTCACAAAGTCACAACTTTGAGATTCAGTAATTCTAATGAGTTCACATCTCATTTGCATCTTCACCATGCTCACAGACCTGACTCTACACATTAAAGGTAACTGTGTAACTAGGGAACATGAAGGTGAGGAGAATTTTGTATGTGGACAACCTACAGAAGACTGCTATTAATTTGGATTTTTCTGCACGGAACACTTCTGATTTTGCTAAGGTATGATTGAATATCTCAATTACATATTAGATTTGTTTACATTACAAGGAAAATATTATATGTATATGCATTAGGAAATTGATCTTTTATCTGTATGAACTACTTAGATGTTCACTGTTGTCACAGACATTTTTGTCAGGACATGTTAATTTCCCATATGCACAGCCTTATTACCTTTTATCACAAGTGTTATTGTTGCAGCTGTTTATCTTACACTTTTCTGTGTTATTTTAGTGAAGTGTAAAAGTCCTATATTGCCAGTAACACAGGGGTGTTAGGCTTCTAAGATGGCCCATAGACACCACTAGGGAAGTGGTGGGCATATAGTGAGGTGACTAGCAAGGATATTAAAATTACTTTTCTGTTGTAAATGTGTACACATTTTATGAAAATGTTTTGGAATGCACTTACAACAATTGACTAATGTGTTATTCCTTGCTGGTACAAACTGTCATCTGTCTGTTGTTTTAGGGTTGGAGAGTCAAGTTCCATTTGTGAGTTGCCACAACAAATTATTTAAGAGGTTTTCTCTTGTTATTCCTTGTTCTGGATCAAACCTTGGTTTGTGTGTGACTATGATATGCTACAACCAAATAACCATATATTTTAAGACCTTAACTGTGTTTCTCCAGTGGGTAATGTTGAAAATATAATGCATGTATACATAAGCAGGAATTTGTGTGATATTTATGTGTCATATCCTTTATTTTTATGTCACCTAGAATTATGGTACCCAAGTGTCCCAATCCCCATAAACCCCATTTCAGTGACTCAAAATTGATGTAATTGTCCCAGAATTTAGGTGACATGGTACCTTTCTGCTTGAGAGAAAACATAGGGATATGTTTGACAGAATGCAAATTTGGAACCAGACAGTGAATGACATAAATGCCATAGGGAGATGCAGCAGGACTTATGATCAAGTGCATCATAAGGTCACTGATATGACTTCATCAGCCCAGATGAGAGCATCTGCAGTTGCCCATAAACAACTGGCTGCAGGGGGAAGATGCTGCTACAGAGCCACCACTGACACCAAATGAAGAGTTCTTGCCTACTGTCAGAGATCCAAAGAAATCAATGGAAAGTGCATAACAGCATGTGATTGCTGTTGGTGTTGACGTTACTGGGAGGACAAGTATGTCCCAGGATGAGCTTCCGGGTAAGCTTAGATATGTCACTTTATAACATGTTATTGTATTGTAAAATATTGTAAGCAATAGTTCACTGTTGTTTTAATTTATAATTTTTGGGGGGTGTTGAACCTATTGATAAACTGGTACAATTAACAACACATTTTTGTCATTAAATATGGGCTTTGGGTGAATATGTCAGCCACGTTTCAGTTAAAAGTATTGTTAATGGACATATAAAGGCAAAAAGTTGGGCCACTTGTGTTATTGGAATTGGGCTTATCGTGTCCTTACCTTTTGCTTAACTTTTTCCAGAATCATCTTCGCTAGCAGGTGTGAAGTCATCTGCGCATGGTAAGCCAAATATTTTTATTTGAGTATTGATGACCATTTGTCAGAAATATGCATTTATCCGTATGTGTGATGTGGGTGACATAAGTGTGTGTGTGTGTGTGTGTGTGTGTGTGTGTGTGTGTGTGTGTGTGTGTATTGTCTTACTATCAATGATAGTGACATCAGTGTTAATTTTTTAACATATATTAAATTGTAGTATAGGTATTCATTTCTTTCCTATGTTTGTTGCTTATTATTGCAGGTGATCTTGACAGTGGAAGTGTAGGATTCTTACCACCTGATGTCAGACTATCAGCAGACTCTGATGATGATGTTGGCCATTCAGAGGCACAGTTGGCGGTGCAGAGGCTGAATCTGACACTGAGGTTTATATTCAGCCATCCTCTGTATTTCCATCAGACTCAGTCAGTAGCCCTATGCATACCTATTCCAATGAACCCTCAGATGCTGGACAGGTGGAGAGTGACACACTTAATCAGGGTAGCGTGATTACTGCAACTTCAGTGCCTGTTGACTGTGGCTGTAGCCAAAGTGTGAGATTGGTGCCATACAGGAGGGTTGTTAGGGGTGCTTGGTGGAGGCCTGCAGTCCACCCTCTACCTGATCCTGGTGTGTCTTTATGTGCCACTCAGTGTATGTTTAGGGCAATCATAGAGGTGCAGGCATGTTCCTTTAGGACCTCCTCAGAAATGTTTGTAGATGTGGCATAGGCTGACATGCGTGACTTCCTCTGCAATGTTGTCTGTTCAATGGATTGGATAAATGCCACGATGGAAAGGGTGGTGTCTCTGATGGAACATCTGCTGAAAAGGTGACAGCATCCATGTTGATGTAAGTCAGCATCATCATCTGATGTTAGCCAAAGTGGCCATGCCTGATCATGTTCCTGGTGTGGCACTACTTCCACTGCTTCATACATGACTAAGATTTTCTCATGCAGATGTGGTAGGCCATGGTGTCATGGTCCTGGGTGTACTAATGAAGAGAGCTCATCCAGCAGACATCAGTCACATTTATGTAGCAGCACTGCATCTGACCATGGGCATGGACATGCCAGAACAACTTCCAGCAGAGCCAGTTCTCATGGCTGGGATGATGACAATGAGCTGTTACCTCTACCATGCACAGCTCACATCTGTCTGACATACCAGGATGTAGAGCTAGCAAAGAAATTGGCTGTGTTCTTGGAGAAACTCACACATACATTTCTCCTTGACTGCTCATATAAGCACATGCGCATAACAGTTATTGGGGTCACTTGTGAGGCTTACAGCTCATTCTGTCTCAATGGCCATTTGATAATGTATTTAAATTTTAGCCTGCCTTTCTTTCTTACTCACACGCACTCACTACCTTTTGTGTCAGCCTTGGCCTCCTGCCCCCCTCCCAAACAACACCCTTTGCAAATGATGATAACTGTGCAATATCCTTGATTTTCTCTCTTTTGGATTTGGGAATACATACGTTTTTTTTTTTCTGAAGCCCAGGGTGCATAGCTGACTGATTGCTTAGTATGTATGTGTTTGTGATGCTATTTTTCAATTCGTATTGGTTTCTTACAGATTTTTTGTAATGTGTGCATGCCTTTCAACCTCTTAGACCAACAAAGATGGAGAAAGCCATAAATAAAAGTGTGACAAAGGTCCAAAAATAGGTGCAATTGTTAAATGTTTTGCTCTTATAAATTTAGAAAGTTGATAGAATAACAGGTTTTGATTACCATGAACTTTCTGAGGGATATAAAGTGTGAAACTAAAATGCCTGTCATTATTTCCTATCTTCAGTCTTTAATGATTTGCCAGTACAAAGGCCAAAATCTGGACATTCTATGAAAATCTGTACATTTGAGAGGTCTGAATATCTGAGTCTTCGATGCATGAGGTATTTTAGTTGATGGAGAACACATGTATTGACATAAGTCATTTCTGTCAAATATTGCTGTCATTGTTATATAAAGCACCCACTTTATACTTACTTATAAGTAACAGTATGCAAGGATATGCCAGACACTTGTGTTCTTAGCCATTTATTTTCATATTCTAGGTTCAGCACTTAACTTGGAAGTCTGGCAGTTGCAAGAATTTTAATTTGGGGCTGACTCTGTCTGATGCTAGCAGTACAGCAAGGTTGTTACCATTGCCAGGCATTAATGCTAATATATTTATGTGCATGGGATAAAGGTTTTAGCCCATTAGGTGGTAATCATGTGTCCTATCTGTTGCCTCATAGCCAGTGTGAGGGCATATAGTGCATGCCTACATCTGCCTACACCCACAGTGGCTGCTGGTTCTGCCTCTGACTCTTCACCTGCATGTTCATAGGTTCATATGTTCATAGGTTGGTACTAGGCTAGCGACCCTAGGGCATATACAAGCCTAGCCATAACAATTCCCTGGCTATTTTTTCCCACAATATTTACTTCCCTGTACCCCTGTCTAGCAGGTTGACTGACATGATCCCCGGGGTCAATTTTCTGTCTCCCATCCAGTCATCAAGGTTTCTTTTGAAGAAAGCCAAGGAGGTGCTCTGCTTGACATGTATGAGCAGTCTATTCCAGAGTGTGGGGAGGCTCTGGGTCAGGAACCTAACCCTCCAGCATGTTTTGTTCATTGTGATGACAACGTTTAGGTCCCAGGAGCATGTGGCTCTGAAGGATTGGGATTTCTTTAAGTGTAGCATGTCCAACATTTCTGGGTTTGACATGGCCTCATATATTAAGCAGAGATTGCCTCTGAGAAGACAATATGCAGCAGAGTATAGCTGGAGTTAGTTTAGTCACTCAGCATACAGCATCTGCTTTAGGCCTGTGATTCTTTTAGTGAGGTGTTTTTGCGGTCTTTCCAGTTGTTGCAGATGTCTTGTGAGGTACATACCAAATGGGGGCATTGTACTCTATGATAGGTCTAATGATGGATGAATACAGTGGGACAATGACTTCCTTTTCTTCTGGATGAAAAGCCCTTAGTGATGAGGTTTGCCACATAGAAGAATTTCCTGACTGTTGTGGTGATGTGGTTATTGAAGGTGAGACCACTGTCCACCTGTGTTCTTAATTCTCTTATCACAGTTTCAGTGTTTAGTGTATTGCCACCTATGTGGTAATTCATGAGTACATGTTTTGTTCCCAAAGGGGAAAACTATACTCTTCTTGGCACTGGGCTTGAGCCCGTTGCTCTGGCACCAAGCATCTGTTTCTGTAAGGCCCTTTTGTAGAATATCCACACCATTTGGGGATTCAATAATGGCTCCCAGTTTGCAGTCATCTGCAAACTTTGTTAGCCAGAGTCCCTCAGTGTTGGCCTGTAGTTCAGAGAAGTAGATGCCAAACAAGAACGGTCCCAGGACTGAACCCTGAGGTACTCCACTTGTCACTTGTCTGGAGCTGGATTTAGAGTCGGCTACTTTTACATTGTGGGTTCTGAAGGTAAGCCAGTTGGCAACCCATCGAGTGACATAGGGATTTATGCCTAGCTTAGTAAGTTTATCTATGATTCCAGAGTGCGGGATGGTGTTGAAGGCCTTGGTGAGGTCCAGATAGGCTGTATGGACTGCCTTACCCTCGTCCATGGCTCTGGAGACTGATTCAAAGAAGTCAATCAGGTTCAGGAGACACGATCGTCCCTTCAGGAACCCAGGGGACCAGTGTTTAAAGGTTGCCACTGTCTTTGTTTATAAGTTCCATGATAATATGTTCCATGGCCTTGCAGATCAGGCTCTTCAAACTGATGGGACGGTAGTTTCCAGGATCCAAGGTGGATCCCCCCCCCCACTTGTGGAGTGGGAGTACTGTAGCTCTGTGCCACTCAGTGGGCATGAAGCCTGAAGTGAGGCTATGATTAAACATGACACTTAGGTGAGGTGCTAGTTCATTTTGCAGTTCATGTAGTACACAGCCCAGGACATCATCTGGTCCCATGGATGCTGTATTCTTAGCTTTGGAGAGTGCAGTTCTTATCTGTGTGGCCCTGATTACCACAATTTGGCAATCTTTCTGTATTGAGATGGGCCCTTTAGGGGGTGAGAGGAGGGTGAAGTTGGCACTGAATCGATCTGCCAGGATATTAGCAATGTCCTTGGGATCAGTATATTTAATGCCATTCTGTTGTAGCTCAGAGCAGATCTGAGCATTGCCATTTACATTCTTGACATAGCTATAGAATGCCTTGTGGTTGTCTTTGGAATCTTTGGCAATTTTATGTTCGTAACTAGCTTTGGAGGATTTTATGAGGGCTCTCAGCTTTTTACTGAGGCTGGTAAGGGAGGTTTTTGTATCCTGGGATTTTCCTCTTTTCTGGAACAGTTCCTTCCTACTGTTGCATAGTTTGTTTATGACAGGGAACCACCAGGTTGTCTTCCTTTTTTTGGAGAAGAGCGCCTTGGTTCTATTTGGAATGGCACAATTCATGCACGAGTGGATGTGCTCATACAGTGCTTTAGTGTAGGATTCGGCAGTCGAACATTGAGTTCCCATCTGCATGGCTGTCATGAAGTTTGTCACTTTTGACTTGAGTAGCATGAAGTTGGCCTTGGAGAAGTTTTTTTATGGATGTTTCCTTACTGGGGGCTGGGGTTGGGATGTGGATGTCAGAGGTGATTAGTTTATGGTCAGAGCTAACCAACGACGGGGTGACCACTGGTGTGGAGCATTGATTTCCCATGTTGGTAATGACCAAGTCCAGGATATTGGAGCCCCTGGTGGGACTATGGATTAGTTGATCCAGGGCATTGGAATTTATAAATTCCAAGAACCGTTATGTAAAGGTGCTGATACATGAGTAGTTTTCCCAGTTAATGTCAGGGTAGTTGAAATCACCCAGTATTAGGGTGTTTGGTTGTATCTTAATATTTTCCAATATGCTTAGAAAGGTGTAGCGAGAATCTTGGGGCATGGTGGGGGATCTGCAGCAAACTACAATTAGGATTGCAGTCTTACCTAGTATTAGTTGCACCTGGAGATTTCAGATGCATTGTGTTGGACAACAAGCCTGGAGGTGTGAATATCCTTGGTGAATATTGACACTCCTCCACCTTTAGTGTTTTGGTCCTGGTTTGGTGGCCAAATAGTGTGGTAAGAGTTGTAGCCTGGTATTGCAGGGGTGCTCTATGGAGCCTTGAACCAGGTCTTAGTTACTGCACAGATATCAATGTTCTTCATTTTTAGGAGTGCCAAGAGAGAGTGCATTTTGAGGATTAGACTTCTAGCATTGAGTAGCATTACCTTCAGATTTTGCACACTTGTAACTGTTGCGGTGGTGGTGTGGCTGTGGTGACCTTTCCAGTGGTGTTGTGATGTGTGGCCCTTCCCCTTGGTGCTACTGTTGAAGCTGTTTTTTTTTCAGGATAATGTGAGCATAGCACAGATGGTGAATATTTCAGCATATGTATGGGGATTGTACTGTAGCCCTCCCTCAGATGTATCTAGGCACCGGAACCGTGACTTCACCTGCCCAAACACACATGCTATGATATTTCTTGTTTGAGCATGTGCCTTATTATAGCATTCTTCAGTTAAGGTGTAGCATTTCTGATGGGCACCATCAGCCATGGTTCAAGTGCATAACCTGCATTCCCCTAATACATGATCCTGTGGGATACAGTTGAGAGTTGCACCAGATACGTGAGCCGTCATTCCCTTAGCATTACACATGACCTGGCAATTAATGGAGTGAAAGTCCTTTCTATTTATGTGCACTTTCCCTGTTCCCAGGGTGGTGTTTTGATGTGCATGCAGCCTATGGCATCCTAGACTTCAGGGTGGTGTACTACAGGGTAGAACTCCTGCATAGTTGTGGCTCTGTCCTCCGATGTATAGGGAAAATGTATGTAGTCACTGGCATGTTGTAGCATAGCATTCAGGAAGTAATGTAAGTTCCTAGATGCTAATGCCTTTGTCACCCCCCAGCATATCCCCTGTTGGTCTCTGGAAGGTTCCTGTAGCTAGTATTCTAAATGCTACACATACCTTAGACTCTACCAGTGCCAGTTCCCCTCAGTTTGCCCTTGCTCTCAGTTGAGGATGACAGAGGTTGCAAAATTCCTGCAGTGTACCTCTATCCACCCAGCAGCCCTCTAGAATTTCCATCTCATGCAGACTATGAAATGGTAAATTGGGTTTAAACACCCTTCTCCTTTCTGAACAAGGTTTATTAGCAGCAGCAGCAACAGCAACATAGACTTGGCCCTGCTGCACATACACATGAAGAAAAGCAACAGCAGCTCCTGTCATTCTTTCCTAGTAGACTAGTTTACGTAGATGTATTCCAACAGGTTTTGGAATTCGCAGGCAAAACCTGCATTAAGGTAACACAATTGCTTTACAGCTTGTTGAAGAGCTCCTCCATCTTGGATTGGTTGATTATCATACAATTCAGGCTGTTTATGTTGCAATTAAGATGCCACAATGTTTATCATGTTTGTACAGGTCTATATGCTGTATAGCATCATTTACTACAAAATGGTGTGCTGTAATGTGCAAATTGGGCCACAGCATGCACATGGTCTAAGCACACTGTGTAGACGGGTCCCTATTAAATTGCCAAATGTTTCAAAGTTTGAATGTCATATGGTCGACACCATATGATCGAACTTTGAAAAGGCAATGGCTCCGTACATGCAGAATGGGAAAATTTCCCTTTTCTGCACTGAAGTGCAGTATTGGAGTTGGTATATTTAAGTAGGGGGGGTGTGGGGGGTGCAGGGAGGCTTTCCCCCTCTTCAGAGCTTTAAGGTAAGTTTTTTTTTTTTTTTACTTTTTTATTGTATATTTGAAGTTTTAAGTTTCACTCATATGTTGTCGAACATATGAGGTTCGAAATGTTGAAGCTTTGAATATGTAATATAGACCTGTGTAGGCTTTATTGAATCCATCCCATGGTGTTTTGGGAATCTTTCTCCAAGACGGCTTTTGGCATAGAAAAAGCATGCAATGTGTCATCATTGGCATCTGATCAGAAGTATTAATCTATATGTGATTCACTTCTTGGTACAAAAAGGATCTGGTATTTTGGCAAGTATAGCAGGCTGGAAAGTGAAGCACAGTAGAAGCATGATCTGTTATATATAACATGACTTTTCATAGACTATGTTGCAACATACATTGCAATATAGAATGGTGATTAATGGAAAAAATAGTAGAAATTTAAATATAAACTGACTTTCCCTGCAGTTTTGTAGGTTTTTTTTTTCCAAAATCAAAATTGCTTATGCTCTTTATTTAAAGTCAGTTATATTTAAACAAAAAGAAATGCCACAAGTGTTAGATTAGCTCTGGAATTTCCATTATAATTTAACAAATTCTAGTTCAGATGACTTGCAAGATGAATAGGCAGAACAGTCTGACCATGACTGGACATAAAGACTGTGTATTCTGCATCCAATCTGTGATGGCCAGAGCAATTGTATCTATCTTGGTTTAATTTCTCTAAAGGCTTGGGTTTTTATATGCATTGACAGGAATGGACCCCTTTCCTAATTCAGGGAATAATTAAAATGTGTGAAATCAATTTTGCTTCAGTCCTTGACGTATGATATGAATGTTCTTCTCAGCACCCAAAATGTACCTGGAACTGCCTCTTTTTGCACTTTATAGAGGGGAACTTTTATCAGCAGCATATTTAGATATGCTTGTAGATACTTTTGTATCTACAAATGTAATGGACTCGGTTTACTAACAGGGTGTCTGTTGGTTATGTATGTTCATCACATGATTTTTGATTTCACAAAGCTAAATTATTGTGTAACAGTATAGGCTGTTATGATGAACTAGTTTTTTAGTGTGTCTCCTAACCCTGCTTAGCTCATAGCTATGGAAAGGTTGTGACCTTAAACTTGTTGAAAAATCACATTATAAGAATGTATCTATATTTACAAGAAGTTATATGTATTTTGCATATGACTGTCCAAATATAGTGAGTTCAGATTATAAATACTGTTTAGAAAGAGATACTTGACCAAAAAACTGTATAGAATTGGGCAATTTATCACAGCAAGTAGTTCTCTGGTTCGATTCTCAGCTGGGGTGCCTTCAGTGCAGAGTCTGCATGTCCTCCCTACAATCGCGTGAGTATTCTCCGGGTGCTCCACTTTCAGTCCCAAAGACATACTGTGGGTGGACTGGACACTCTAAATTGGCCCTAGGTGTGAGTGTGTATATGTGTGTGCCTTCTGTGGAAGTTTCGGTGCCAGGCTGGCAACTCAACACATTAAAACTCCACTGCCAATTGTTCTGCGGATCATTGTTCCACTGTGGCAACCCCTGACTGGGAAAAACTGAAAGGAGATGATGATCTTTTATTAGAAAAATGAGATAAGTTCATTCTTGATATACTAAGAAGATGCAAAGCACGAGCCATAATTAATTATTTAGTGTGCATTTTTCATGTAAATGTAGTGTATATAAAGTAGCTGCATGAGTATACTTATTTATGACACAGCCTATATTAAAATGTTAGTAAACTTTATATCAATACTGTATTTGTATTATTAGACTGATCTAGAGGCATCTCTCTTAATTATTACTTTTATAGAATAAAGCTGTTTTATAAAACTGTATATATATATTTTTGATTTTTGAGTATGTTAGAATTCCAAAGTAGGCAAAACTGCAGCTGCTAGTATTAAGAGAGAGGTTTTATGCAAAGATGGTAGACATATCTATTATCAGTATTGATGGAGTTAATGTTTTAGTATATGTTTACATATGGGAAAGTTTTATGTAGACCATTGTCAAATGCTGATTGTATGCACTATACAGAAAAGGAGTGCATGTAACTAATCTGAAACTGAGTATACTTGATAACCCTATAATTATTATTAAATAGGGAATTTGTAGGAGCAACGCTTATAAATCTCCTTCCAACATAACTCTGCTATATTAATTAAAGTAGACTATATCACCTGACAATACTGCAGTGAATAGCATACATTAATATCTAGGCATATTATGCTGTTAAAGGTTGGCTGACACACTCCGTAATCAGAGACCTAATTTTCATTACTGTTGATTTTATGCATAATGTCCCCTTATACACTGGAGTGTAATATTTAGGCAATGATTATCAACATGTGCAATTGATGGGGTTAAGCTGGTAACAGGAAATATGCACAGTACACAGGGTTTGTCAAAAGCATTATGGAGATGAAGATGTGATGTCATTTGAGAAATCATATAAAGAAGTTCAAATATAGCACGACTATAGTTCTATATAGGACAGTGATTTGTTAATGATACGTGTGTTGTTAGTCCTGTTTGATATGGCAGGTTTCATATACATGACTGTCACTCTGCAATGAATTTTGGAATCTATAGCACATTAGCACAAAGAAGACTTGTGATCTAAGTGTGAGCCATCAGTGAATATTCTAGTGCAAAACAGGGGGATTATCATTGCATGGAGTTTAAAGTTGGACTGGTAAAAGCAAGAATATGATTATGTGTCACTGATAGCCAGTTGGGTTTAACTGCTTCTAGGTTTTAAGGCAAAGAAGATAGGAATTCAGGAATCCTGTATGACATTTCAGTATCCTGACTGATACAGTTAATCTTCCTATAAGGTAATGGGAATAGTTGGTTCCCGTTTTCTTTTTTTTCTGATTTTTGCTACAGGTTGTGTCTCCTGTATGTTACAGGGGTGCATAGACCTGACTTTTCTATGAATGAAGCTTCTGCTTACAATAAACTGATGAATGTTGTGAATGTTACTTTAGTGGCTTGAAAACAAGTATGAAGAGTCTACATGCATTCATTATGTGCAGGTAATGACTGAGTGAAGATCTGAAAAAAATAAGATTGACTATGTATCCATAAAGATGTTTCTACAATAACTAAGACTAAACTACCTTAAATAAACATATTTAGCTATGAGAAATAGATTACTTGAGTATTTTTTAAATGGTGGCATAAACCTCTTTTATATAGTGTCATGTTTTGAATAAAGGCAGTGCATTTCATTTAATAGTAAAATAGTTATAAGCAATATAAGATAAGGACTGAAGGTGGGTTACATCATAATAGTAAGGATTTCCATGAATGAAACAAAAGGTAAGATAATAGTTTGGATTGCCACTAGATGTTCTTATAAAACAACAGGCAGGGAATTAGGCTGAGTGTAACCTGTTTAATAATTAACTTTAGTGTAGTAAGAAAGTTCCAGATACAAGTATTAAAGATGTGAAGATTACAGTTATTAATTCATAAAGAGTAGACTAAGTCGAGCTTTAAAGAAGCAATTCTTTTCACACCTTTTTCATTCTAAACTTCAACATGATGATTGAAACTGACTGAACTTGTTGAAGAGGTGTTTGTTATCAGGGCAGTTATTAAACATGATGCTAAAATATACTTTATCAGTGCATATAAGATAATAATGATTAAACATGTTTCTAATATATATATATATATATATATATATATATATATATATATATATATATTTTTTTTTTTTTCAGTAATACTGCACAAACTGTTGGGACTGGAGGATAACAACAACAGAAAACAATAATGTGTAGGACACATGCTGAACTGAAGTGGGAGACAAACTTGATTGCTTGTATGTTAAAAATTGTTAGACTGTTTTTAGTTGAGTACAAAAGTATGATATTGAATGCTTTTGCATGATTTAGCAGATATAAATATGAGTTATTAAATTATATAGAAGTGGATATGTATTATGACTTTAGTTTCTCAGTTGTATAGCTCTTTACATACAAGGATGATGAAACATAACATACTAAAGGTCTGTGCTATGAGAATTGTAATGGGTATAATTACTATAATCTCTGTAATAAACATGTTATGGCTGTTAAGATTATGTTTTATGAATAATTGTTATAAAGGACATTGTCATCCTCAATCTCCTTATCCTATTTTACATGGATTTAGGGTATCCATGTGGCATTATTCAAATATCTATATCCTTTTATTATATAATTTTCACTGCTAAGTGTATTACAGGTTTTAAAGAATTGCCATTTTGCACACAGGCTGAACCGTCATTCAATAATTATATAAATATAAAAATGGACATTAAAACTAACAAATATTTTATTCTCATGAATTTTTATTGCATTCCATCAGAATTTCTTGCTTGTATTTGCTATAAATCCAACATTATATTAATTAGAACAAAAATATGAAGGTTTATTTCTTCTGATATTTTACTTACAGTATAATGATCATGCAGCATCTATAAAATACAGATAGTGCTAACATTTAATTGATGCTATGCTATAAAAGTATAATAGCAACTCAGCATTCTTAGAGTAAAATCAATGTAATAAGTTGCAAAAGTAGCACTATATTTCAAATAACTTTAATGATTATCTTATTTTCCCTGCATACTTTATATGAATAGACTTATATACTCTACTGTGAACCAAAATGCTGGTGCTACATTCTCACAGCAGTAATCTAGAAAAAGTGAAATATACGTTTCTATTTGAAGCAAGAAGAATTGTGTTATTAAAATAATAAATTATTAATAAATTCTTAATTCAAATTTCTTACCTATAATGGAGTTACATCACCGTAACAGAACAGACATTTTTCATGAATTATTTTGCCCCCCCCCAAAAAAAATGCCATGTTTGCATTATCTGTTGAACAATGCAGAACACTAGGACACACTGTCTCCTTTTAAAAATAAATTAGACAATATGATGGGCTTTCATAAATACATACCGGTTATGAGTAGCCTATTGCTCCTTGGAAAAGGAAGTAAGTTCTATGGGTGGTGTGATGATGTGAATTATTGCCTTCTCTGTCAGGGAGAATGGGACAGTGCATTTATAACATATGCCAGCATAATTTTCTGTCATTTGACTATCACACTGACTTGTACACTTGCGTATGTTAAAAATGTATCAACAGGGTTATTATAGCTGATTAAATGTTTATGTTTAAACAATAAATTCTATAATTTTGAAATACTGTACTAGATCTTAGAAATTCTCTGGGTCTGTAGTCTACCAGAGTCATGTGATCAAATGTGATGTCATTCTATAACCAACACTGAGGGGATGGAATTCACAGATCAGCTTGTTTTATTTTCTTTGGAACCTGATATAAAAATTCATGACAGTTATCATAGTCAATTAGTTGATTTCAGTTGTAACCAGTTAGAAGTTGGAAGCTCATCACCTTACCTTGTGGAAGTAAGTATCTCAGCATCAAATCTTGTCTTGTTTTATTAGTTAAGTTAGACAGGGAACAGTTCTTCATTAGACAGTCAGGAATTACAGTGAGATTATCTAAGCAGTGATTTTCTGCATCTGCTTGAATCTGTCCAACTGTGTTAATTTTATGTCTCCTGTGATTATAGTTTGGATGTTTATTGCACTTGGATATTTAATATTCTTATGTTTCTATTTTATTATTTATTGTTAAACATGTTTATACCTTTCATTGTGGCTGGTGTTTTAGTCTAAAGTCTTTCGGCTTTTCCTGGTTAGGGGTGGCCACAGTGTAACTCCAATCCGCTAATGATTGGCAGTGGATTTTTACGGTGCCGAGTTGCCAGCCCGACATCCAACCTTCAAAGAAGGCACGCCCATTCACGCATGCACCTACCTGCATGTCTTTAACATCACTTGACCATGGGGTGGACATGCAGACTCCACAAAAAAGGCGCTCCAGCCAAGAATTGAACGGGAGTACCTCTTGCTGTCAGGCGACAACGCTAACTGCTGCACCACTATATTACCTTTAATATCTTGAGAGTACTTGTGCTTATTTTAGTAATGCTTTAGCCACTCTGAGACACCTTGCTGCTTGGGTTACACTCTACCATTTATGTTAGCCTTGATTTTATTTAGTATAATTGGATACCCTTGTAAGAGCCTGATAGTAACTGACTGGTGGCAGCATTGTTACCATATTGTCTAGATAGAAAGGGGCACAGCTTCTGTGCCAGCCTTTCCCAGGAATGTGTAAGTGTGTGTGTGTGTGTGTGTGTGTGTGTGTGTGTGTGTGTGTAAACAAATACCCAAGTGTGGGTGTGTCATTTTCTTGGAACTGGGACACAGTGCCCCTAAGTGCGTCTTGCTTGGGATCTGGAGAGACATAAAGTCTAGTCCTGAGGTCTGGAGTGTGTTCTCGTGGGAAATTATGCTTGATGAAGAGAGCTGCATTTGAAAATACTGTGTAAATGCAGTCCTGTTTTAGTGACCGTCTCTCACCAGTGTCAGTGGTGTGGATTAAGACTCCTTAAGTAGTGGCCCAGGTAAAGAGGGCTTGTCACAGGTGGGTACTGGCAAGGTAAAAATGGCTACATGGCCTAGCTATCTTCTACATTCTACAATATGATTTTCTGACATGGTGGTATTATTCTGTTCTTGATATAAACAAAGTATAAGTCAGTAATTTGTAATGAACTGTAACATGAGGGATGTATTTAAAATTATTTTTTGCATAGAACTTTTAAAGTGTGCCATGATGGAGGTACATTTAAAGGGAATTATATAGTGTACAATAAATGGAAATAGTTTTGCTATAGTATTACTTCAACTGTACTAGTAAAATGAAATTCATATCTGTCATCACTGAATGAAAAATTGAAATACGACTACATAATGCAAAATGAATAGGGATTTTGCCATTCTGTTTTACTGTGGCCATATTATGAACATGAAATATGTTTTTCATCATGGGGAAAACTTTTAATAGTATTCATTGTCTGGTAGTTTGGAAGTGAGTAGTGGTTATAATAAAGAAGCACCATCATGCTTTTATGTAAATAAGCTGAGCGCAGCACATTTGCGATGAATAAGGACAAGTGAAGGTATTTTAAAGAAAATGTCCGCTTACATCAAAGGTGTAAAGTATCTAAAGTCAAGATGTATGCTGATGTAAAGGACTATGTAAAAACTGTAAACCTTCAATTACTTCATAGTATTTTAGCTATATTCAGATATTAGGGATAGACACCGCTATGTGCAGTTACATTTAAAATACCTGAGGCACACTGCTTTTGTTATTGATATTTTAAAAAAGATAAAAGGGTTTAATATATTTTATATAGGGTTATCCTTATGTGGACACCCTGATAATTTCATTAAAGAATAGAAATGGGGAGATAGGAAAGTTTGAAAAAGGGGACACCCAGCAATGAGGGGAACACAGAAGGGAATACATCAAGAAGGTTGCATAGGTAAGGTAGGAGAGGAGGGGCAGAATATTTTGTTTGTCAGGGTTAGACCCCAATTTTTCAATATTTTTATGTGATAGGGTAGTATGGCTAGGAAATAGTTAAGAAGGTGTAGGTGAAGAAGCGGTGAAGTACTTGCAGGAGTCCCAGCCCACAAAGCCCCCCTTCTGTGAGGCTTTCCAGGCTGCCATGTGCTGAGGTGCCTGCAGGACTGGTGCCACCCTATACCTGTGAGAACATCCCCAGACAGGCAGAGGGTGAGTGCTTCCTACCTGGGGAGCACATGCCTAGGACACAACAATGAATTTTGTAACTGTAGAAAAATTAACATAAATGGGAGAGAAATAAAATAATAAAGGACAAAGAAATGCATAAATAATATAACAAAAACAGAAAAAAAGTGGCAGAGAGAGAGAGAGAAAAGAAAATATTCTCAATACAATCATGCATTGAGTTGCACGGTGTTAAGCTTCTTACTTTAGAACAATTCTATTTTATAAATCTTTATTTACATAAAAAAGAATATGTGTAGTCTTTACTCATGATTTTTATTTCAAAGTGTATTGAATGTGAGTATGCAAACTTTGAAATGATAGGGAGTGTTTATACAAACTTTAGGAATGAAATGTTATGTGAAGTGCTTGTGCTTAGTTGGCAAGACAATGCTTCATACCAAGTAATAGTGGGGTTGTAGATATCGCAGTCTACTACACAAACATATGATTAACTATTTTACTCGAAATGCATTACTTTGAAATTCCTCATTAATATCAACTAAAAATCAGTGATAGGCCTAAAGAGGGCACTAGTATCAGCCTTGCTTGCAGTAATACACTGGATGCAATGTATTCCTTCACTTACAAATAACTTTCAGCAATGTGCTTATAAACATTTTTTTTTCACTTGTGTACTGAAATCTGTCTTAGTCTTGCTTGCATTAATGTACAGAGTACAATCTATTCCTTCAATTACTATGACCCATCAGTACATTCATTAAGTACAGTAATAAAATCAGTTAAGGACAGAAGTACTGTAGTTAAACACTGACATGTGTCTCTGTCTTGCTTACAGCAATGTACTGAATGTACTGTATTGCTTCAGATAACTCTATATGACATACTGTTCATTAGTTCCCTACATACACACACACACACACACACACACACACATATATATATATATATATATATATATATATATATATATATATGCAGATATATATATATATATATATATATATATATATATATATATATATATATATATATATATAAAGAGATAGATATGTAGAGAAATAATTAGTATACACTTGTTGTGTCTTTCGGCTTTTCCTGGTTAGGGGTCGCCACAGCAGAACTCCGGTCTGCTAATGATTGGCAGTAGATTTTTACTTGCCGAGTTGCCAGCTCTGACACACAACCTTCAACGAAGGTACGTTTATTCAAACTTACCAGAAGACCTGGTTGGTCTCTTTCTTTGCTGCTCTCGCTGTCTCCTATTATGGAAGACCTCAATCTCAGCTGTAATGAGAATAAATGAGACAATTCTTGTTTATCTGTATTTCATATTCTTTTGCCATTAACATCAATGTGTGCCATTATTATTTCTAAGTAGGTGTATTCATTGCCTTATTTGTTTAACCATGCATTTGCTCACACGTATAATACTATTTGCATTTCCATAATGTTTTAATTCTCCATTTCTGTCATTAATAAACAAAAGTAATAAGCTTTGATGGAATGTTTTCTTGAAATATTTATGCTTTGCATGTAACAGTGCAGATGACCTAGAGGAATTCATACATTTCTTGCATGAAACACAGGAAGGAAGAATAATATTAGCTGGGGATTTTAATTTACCTGAAACAGGCTGGAATAATATTGATTCTACAACATTAGTAAGGAAATTATTCACAGCATATATTCAGGAACAACAATTGCTTCAGATTGTAAAAAAATACCAGGGGATGGAACATACTAGACATTGTTTGTGTTCCCAAAGAAATGACTGTAACTTCAAGTCAAGTTTTACCACCATTGATGTGCAGTGATCATGGGATTATAAAGGTTAATTTGTCGCTAGATAATTCTGCCAAAATGAAATCTAAGCCAATGCACAGAAGGTTAATTACAGATTATATAGAAGTAAAAGAGTCACTATATAAAACTAACTGTAGTGAGGTGTTCAGTGGAAAAACTGCAGATAGAATCTGGAAAGTTTTGAAAGAGAAATTGTTTGGGTGCAAAAAAAAAAAAAAAAATGTTTAACATCAGGATCTAGGCATACAACATCAGGCATATATATTTCCATGAGAACAAGATATCTGATTAAGGTGAGAGACAAAAAATATAAGAAATGGAAGACAGGTTGAACTACAACTTTGAAAACTGAAATAAACAAGCTGGACAAACAGATTAAGCCTAGTGTGAGACAAGATAAAAAAAATTTGAAGAAAATTTATATAAAGATATTGAGCATAATATGAAACCTTTTTATAAATACATAAGATGTGGAAGGAATAAAGACACACAAATTATTAAACTGTGTGCAGATTCTAAAATTTATTCTCCGACACAACAGATTATAGATATATTTACAAAATCTTATGCAAAACAATTTGGCTCCACAAAAGGGCTAGTAAGTTGTCCTAATGACATCCAGGTAATCCCAGATACTGGAATTAAATCAGATCATATTGAAAAAAAAAACTGCACAAATTGGATTCAAACAAAGCACAGGGAGGAGACGGAATCAGTAACAATTACCTGAGAACACTTCAGCAAGAACTTACAGTACCATTATATCTATTATTCACTAGGTCATATACATATGGGGAAATTCCTCAAGAGTGGAGACATGTGCTTATTAAACCTGATTTTAAGGGAAAGGGGAGTAGGACACACCCAGAGTCATATAGACCCTCAAATCTACTTTCATGTTGTGGAAAAATAATGGAGAAGGTAATATTAGATAAGTTACTGTCAGAACTGGATAGGTTGGGACTTGAAACCATATATCAGCATGCATATGTTGAAAACAGATCTATTACCACCTGTAACATGATGTTCTATAACAATATAATAACAGCTATGAATGAAAAATTGTGCTGTGATAAAAATTTATATAGATTTATTGTCAGCACTTGACAGGGTCATACACATAACACTGATCAATAAATTAGTACGACAAGGAATTCATGTATAAGATGGATAGCTGCATCGCCTACAAATAGGACATGGCAAGTAGCATACAGCAACTGGACAGGTGAAATCCTTGATTAGTCAGGATGCCCCACAGGGCTCTGTCCTAGGCCCTTATTTGTTTAGATTGTATCATTCAGACCTAACTTTTTCATCTGAGGTGTTCTACAGTCTATATGCAGACAACCTGAAATTGGGTAAACTGGTTACATGTGAAACAGATAAGGCATGTCTGCAAAATAACTTGACTACATTGACCATTTGGGCACAGGAGAATAATGTGCTGATATATACATCAAAAACTAAGCATATGAGATTTGGTAGGCATAAATTGAAAGGTGAATATTTAAATACAGCACACAGTGACTGAAACTGTAGACTATAGTATTGGTGTTATCATTGAACATGTAATAAAAGCAAATTTCATAGCTATCTTTAATCCCTATCATAACAGCTCCACATGATTTTTTTGTTAGAATGTCTGTTACAGTAAAAACATGTATACTCTGACAGAACTGATTTCCGGTCATTGTTCTCTAACCATGTTTTACAAACTATAACATCAATCGTGTGGAAATGTAGCAAATTTTCTAATAAAAAAACTGTATTATTAATGCTCCTAGCATTAACAACAATCAGAGATGCATCAAATGCTGCTATCTGTGAACTGTTACATGTTTGACCTGGCAAAAATCCTGGCTGGTGTTTGTCAAATATAGCAAAATATCTGCTGCAAAAATTCTCCTGTGTTAAATATGCAGTTTATATATAGTTTTTAGTAGGTAGAAATGACAAGGTATGCCAGAGGAGAGTTGATGGCCAGATATTTCATTGCTGTGGTAACTGTAGTGCATACGACTCTATTTTGTTTTATATGAATATTTTTATATATTAAATTAACTGAGCATATCTATGTGTGTCTGCAGCATAAAAGGAAAGGTGTGGAAGGGCTGCAGATGGGTGTGGACTCCTCAGTCTTCCACTGTGCACTCACAGTAGTCAGAATCCATGTTCATGAGCATGTTAGGGCACTTTATGCACAAAAGTGGTCATGTACATTTGCATATTACTGCAGTTCATACAGATAAATGTAGAAGACCCTAATTTGCATGCAGAATGCGTAAATAGACCTGAATATATACTGAAAACTTGAATATCACCATTATTTGGATTAGGCAGGAAATGTGTTCGGAAACTGCAGACTTCTAAAAGTAAGGAAATAACAAAAATAATATAACTTACTGAGAAGCACTTACAAGTAGTTAACAGTACTGAATTAATTAAGGAAGTGTTGGTTTTACTACTATTGTGTGCACCTAATTTATGTGTAACTTGGTCAGCTGGATGGGGAACAAGAAATTCATTCGTGGCTTGGTATGTATGTCTCTAATGGACACAGGCAACCTGTAAATGGTTTATCTCCCAGACCCCTGTTTGTAAATGTTTCATCTCCCAAGCCCCTCCTTACATTTATCAAGGGTATCAGAACTTGTCAGCGATTTGGGATTCATGGCTAGGCTTAAAAAGGCCCTTGTAATTATTAGCCTAGTAAACACCTATGAATCTATGTTAAGATGGATGTTAATGAATATCTTAAACCTGTCAAGTGGAAGTGAGGGATCAGTATAGAAACAATGCAAATGATTAATGATCAATGACAAAATTATTCTGTTGTCATAGAGTGATTGTGCAGACGTGGTAGAAATGCAGTCATTCAGCTGAGAACTACTGCAGTGGTAAGGTTTTGTGACTACAAATGATAAATGAAAAATCATATGAAAACATGACAGGAGTGTGTTAAAAAAAGAAGTATTTTTGATTTATTTATGTGAATGTATTGCAACAGATGCTATAGCAAAACTTAATTTGGCTGGATATGTTTAATGCATATCTTCTACCACTAATTAGGCTACCGACTTGTGGTTGTTGATAACTTGCTTTTGGCCTGGGTAATGGTTGAAAAGGGTTATTGCACTAATGGAATAAATGAATACATGAACAAATAAATACACATATACACACACACACACACACACACACACATATATATATATATATATATATATATATATATATATATATATATATATATGTATATAATTTTTGTCTGTCACGTCTCCAATATGCATGGTAGGTATATTCTGGAATACAATATCAGTATGAGCATAATTCAGGAAGAGAATAGCATGCATGACTGTACAGAAGTTGTGTAAAGCATGGGGAGTCTACATTGTGCATTTCACTATTACTAGGTTTATGAAATCTAACTTTTTTTCTTTGTTTTTGAGGGTGGCAGGCACATATGGTCATTGCTGTGCATTCTGAAAGATTGCATCCAAATGTTTTGGTGTTTGAATGCGGCTTTTCTTTTTTGTCTTTTTTTTTTAATATGCAGAAATGATGTAAAGCAAGAGATCAAGGCAGAGAAAGGTTAACTTCAGTGATGAGGAACATCACATCCTCATGACAGCCCTTAAGACATATGGGAAATGTCTGTTTGGCAAAGGAGGACCCAAACAAGCTGAGAGGATAAAAGCCTGGAATCAAGTTTTCCTCAACATTAAAGCAGTGGGCAGCAGAAACTGCCCGTTACGCATTATAGTTCTCAGTATTCTTGACTCACTTGCCCCACTTTGCACAGTCCATATTAAATCTAATATATATCTCCATGGCTATCAAATTCCACCGTCATCCTAATGAAAAATAGAGACAGAGCATGCAAAACATGGACCAAAACAAAGCTCCCTGCAGACTTGCTAAATACAAAAAAACTTATAAATCAGACCAAAAAAGTGTATTAATAAAGATAAAGGAGACTTCTACTATAATCCAACCTCAGCCTTGAAATCGAAACCCCAGAAATTTGGAACTCCTTAAACTACATGCTACATCCTGGTGGTCCCTGCTCCCACAATCCTTGTCTTGAAAACACTCCCAAAGATACTGCCTCCACCTTCAACACATATTTCATTGACTCTATATCCAAACTATTTAACCCTGGTGCCACTTCATCTACCTTTATAATATTTCTACCCACTCTGTGTCAAATTCTACTATACTCTCATCAAATTCTTTTTCCCCCAAACATGTACCCACTAGCTACATCAAATCCCTACTTTCAAAACTCAAACCTTGCTCAGCTTCTACTGACAACATTCTTTCCCTTTTCCTTCAGTTAGCTGCTGACTCTCTTGCTGTCCTTGTATCTATCTTAATCAACTGCTCCATTTCAGAGTCCAAAGTCCCTTCCATATGGAAAAAAAATTTCACTCTACCATTACATAAAGGAGGTAATTCCTCAGACATCTCTAATTTTAGACCAATTGCCATCCTCTCTCCTCTAACTAAAGTTCTAGAAAAATGCATACATAAACAAATCATGCACTATTGACTCTCTGAAAACCTGCTTACACCTACTCAACATGGCTTTAGACCAAAGCATAGTACTACTACTGTCCTACTATCATTCCTTAATACTATAGCCCTTGCCAGAGATGATAACAAACGTTGACAACAAACTTGTCTGCTGCCTATTCTTAGATCTCTCTAAAGCTTTTGACACCCTCGCCTTCACCACAAACTAACCAACCTTAAGTTCTCCCGTGCTACTGTTGCATGGTTTTCCAGCTACCTCTCTGACAGATCTCAAGCAGTGATGTGACAATCTGCACTCTCCCCTCCTCTCCCAGTTAAAATGGGTGTCCCTCAGGGTTCCATTCTTGGTCCACTACTTTTCATCATCTTCCCATCTTCTTTATTCTTCTTGTTGTCAGTCATCACTGGTCCATTATGCTGATAACTCTACTGTCATCACTATTACTGACTCTGCCTCTAAACTCATCTCTACAACACAGAGCTCCTTTAACTCAGTAGAAAACTGGCTTTCACATAACCAGCTTATCCTTAACCCCCCAAAAACTAAGCTATTGCTTTTTCTTCCTAAAAACTATAACCACATTTAATCCACTTTTGCAGTCCTGTCCCTCAATAACACACAAATGAAGGTAGAAACAAGAACTAAACTCCTTGGTGTCATCATTGAGGACCAACTTAAATTTGATCTACACATTAACAACTGTATCAAGAAAACTTATCAGAAACTAGGGCTCCTCTACCGCAACAAAAAGTTTCTCATCAGTGAAGCTAGAGTAACTTTTTCTTATGCCTAACTCCTACAGTGCCCACTCTATTTTATGGCTCTCAAATTCTTATTTGTCTCAACTCCACACTCCTTGCCAAACTAGAATCCAACTACAACAAGAAAGCCACATTTTCAGCAGATCAAACTTGCAAGTCACATCATTGTCTCTCACTAAAACACCTTAACTGGCTAGAAATACCTCACCAGCTTCTTCTCCCTCAACTCCAGATCATCAACTCCATCCTTTATCATCCTTCTTACTGCCCCACCCTATCATTTGTCATCTCCAACTATTCACCTGCTAGATTCCTCCAGAGCTCTAACCTAGATCTGCTACAAATTCACAAACCTAAACTAAGAAAGGATGTATTCTCTATAGCTATAATCCTTCCAAGGCATGGAACAAACTCTCACTAGAGATCAGGTCACCCAAGCAACTTAGTCAATTCAAGCTAGCCACTAAAGAATACCTGTTAAGCCAATGGATCTGCCTCTGTACCCACCCCCTTTAAACAGCTTATCAAACCTAACTGCACACTTCTATCTGCTCCCAGCCTATGTAACTTTCTCTAACTCTCTAGTTCTTGTCTCTCATTAACTTTTGTATCCTAAGCACATTACATAATTCTTATCTGCATAATGTAATATTTTGCATCTGGTGACAAAACTATTGTTAGTCCTTCTGGATGATGTAGGATTCTAAATCTGACAGAAATAATGATTAGTTTACTGGAGTAAATCCTTGTTTTTTATGTATATGTTGCTTTGAGTATTTTCTGTAAACCAGTTGTTGATTGTTTCCTTATTTTTGTAAATTATAATCTGTAGAACATGTAGAGCTTTTCTCCCAGGGCCTCCACTGAAAGTCGGGCAAACCAAGTCAACAAATGTAAAATAAATAAATAAGAAGAAGGCAAATTATATGGTAGGATGAAGCAAGGCAAGACAGAGTGCAATGACCCCTACCAATACTGGGCAATTGACCTCCAAAAATGATCCACTTGAGTAAAGTGGCACACAGTTCCTATGTTTGCTGGCAGGATCTCACACCCTCAACATGTTACTAACTCTTCAGAAAGAAACAGTGCATCACAAAATCAACAAAATGCTGGCATTGCACTTAAGCTTGTACAGGAAGGACAAGTATGCACCTCTACACCAGTATCTTGAAACCCAACTACTTTGGTAATGATGGCAGGAATTCAGAGGTAACAGTGTCCACAGTGACTCTTTTACAAAGGGGAAACAGTCACAGACATGTATTATAGCTATCCCAAGAGATGTGAAAGGCATTGGCTGTTCAGCAGCAAATGTGCCATAACATTGGTAGTGCTCAAACCATTGTCACAGTCAGCTGGAAATGATCAGAGCTTTCCAAGGTATGCATGAGCATTTCCAGCACTACCTCAAAATAGCAGAGAGTCAGGATAATGCCACAATCACACTAATGCATAGTAAGATGGCACACCAAGCATCCATGGCTGCTTCTATTCATACACTAGTAATGACTTAGCAGACTCAAGAAGGGGTCAATGTTAGAAGTGGAAGAGGACAGGGTACTGTCCAGTCCTGTGGGGGGAACACATGAAACTCAAAGTTCTACTCAGTAAAGTAATGCAACTAATCAGGGATGACAGTCTCAACAGATTTCATTCAGGTCATATCAGTGTTCATCTACATCTACCAGAACTTCTAATTCATGGTCTCAATCACATTCCTAAAGCACTGTCCAATCAGTGTTTGCAGGCCACATTAATCAATTAGATGAAGAGTGCAAACCAATTCACCATACAGATCTCATGATAGCCCCTATTCAAAATCCCTTCCATTGTCATATATTCTTTTATTCGGAGATGTGTATTACTCATTTGATTCTGAACTACAGTGAATTAACTTTGACAACTGTGTTAATTAATTTTGCCATCATAAAGATTGTGAAATAGTTTAAGGAGAAGGGGATGAGCATATCCTACCCCAACAAAATGTTTTTGGGGGGTTATTGGTCACTTTATAGCTGTATGCATTACATCTTTGTAATAATACTACTTAGAGCTCAGGGAACTGTGGAAAGAAATCTGTATGACATAACATGTCATTGCAGACATTAACACCACTGTTTTATCCATTAACATTCTAACAAATGGCAGTTACATACACCTGAGAAGTATTAGTGCACAACCTTTCATGGAAACACAGTACTGATAAAATTTGACATTTAAATGAGTATCTTGCCATTTAAACAAACACTGCTGCCGTTTCACCTTCACCACTGCATAAATAAAGATATTTTTTGTCTATGAAGTCAAATTACTGTGTATGATGTGCACTATCTCAGCAAACAAAATACTTTAATCTGATAAAAAATTGAAAAAATGAAAAAATAATGTTTTATGTTCATTCAAATGGAATATCATGTCATCAAATATTGAAATAACTGCTTTTACTAATTATATCAGATAAGAACATTCACTACATGCATTTTACAAAACAGTTAAAGAAGGTAATCTTTACTTATATAATGCCTTATAACATCATTTAACAGGAGTCAGTGAGCACTAAGGCAAGAATTCTGCAAGCATTAATATGATTAACTGTTATGAAAGAAAATGAAGATGAAAGAAAATTTCAGATGAGCACTGACAGCAGACTATGCACCATGCAGCATAGCCCACAGATAACACTGCATGCATCAGTTATATTCTGTACTTTTTACAATAAAGGAAACACTAACCTGAATGTCATGGTCCATATCTGGATTAGATTCCACCTCCTTACCTGCGCAGCCATATGCAATGCATGAGCCTGCCACACAGTGTTACTTACTACTGCTGCTGGCTCGTCATCATTAAAGGTAATGGCACCAGAACTGTGAGTTGCAGTGACAGCATACATCACTTCACCACCAGATATGATCATGTTATTCAGAATGTAACACTCAGTAAACATCCTCAATACAGTAGCTAGGTCATACTGAAGGTCACCCTCAGACTCATCCAGGCAATTGAAATTTCTCATCAGGAGTCCAAAGACCCTCTTGATGACAATACAAATTTGGCTCAGGGATGCATTATAGGTCTCTCCTGCAGCTGCACTTGGATTTGTCACTGGCATCATTAGCCATGCCTCCAGCAGATATCCAGCATCACTTGAAAAATAAAAAAAAAGAGACCAGGAGAGAGTAATGGGTGGGACACACAACAAAAAAAAAAGTGATTTGATATTCATCAATAAATGTCACTGTAATAACAACTTGAATACAATATAAAAAAGAAATAGTTTTCAACTTGCCTACAAGATGACCACTAGCATTCTACTATGCAGGAAGCAGTGCTACAGTGAGCTAGTGTGTCAGATATGAGAATCATGTGCACTGATAGGATGCTGGGCAGAGATGTTGATGATGTACACCCATGTATCACACACTACCTGACAATTGATATAATGGAGGCCCTTCCTATTGCTGTGACACTGACCCTGTGGACCAGAAAGTGCCTTAATTGTGACAAGAGTGCAATCTATCACAATAAGTACCTCAGGGAAATGTGCCACCCCATAAAATATGCAGATAGCCCTGGCTGTGTCCTGAGGTAACACCAGGAAATAGATATACTGATCCACATGTGCCAAGAGTACATCCAGGAACTACTGCAGTATCTTAAAGGCAGAAGCCTGTGAGATCCCCAATGTGTTTCTAGTCTGTCTCTGGAAGGTCTCCGCAGCAGGTATAGTTATGGCTATACATACCTTAGTGTCCACAGGGAAAGCACGTCCATGCATTTCTCCAGTAATCCTGTGGGGGTCATACATACCCACTAACCCTTGTAGTGTCTCTGTTCAGTCTGAACCTGTCAAGTAACTCTTGATTATTAAAGCTATAATAGTTATCCTCTGCCTATATCTCTACCTTCTTGGCCAGTGAGCAGTGCTGGCGACAAGTGGCTTTGACTCAGCCAAGACAAGTAAGCCACTCCTGGGAATAACAAGTGAGAGTATTTTCATGATTGCAAAGTAGATAAGATTGGAGAGACTGTGCTTTATATAACGTATCTGTAGACAACATGGAAAATAGAAAAATTAGACTAAGAGTAGCAAACAGGCAATATTAGCTTACACTGACTTACATAATATCTCATTTACATTCCATTATGATTAACTTGTGTAAGTTTATTCACAGTCATTGAGTATTAGCATAAGTGGCCTCTATGAATCACAGTTTAGTTGTGCTCCTTTGTGGACAGCACAAATCGCCATAATGTGTCTATGAAATTACGATGAGTACCACCCATAATGTTAATGTATTTATGTGCATTAAAAAGTCTTACCACGGTACATAAAAAGTGTTAAAACCAAACACTTGTTTTGGATTGTGAAAGAGCTCAACAGAAATGGTGCCAGTTTAACAGTATTTTGCACCAGTCATTCACAAATGTATGTACTGGTCATGGGAATTCTTGGGGATGAGTGCAGATTTTAATTAGCAAACACAGTAAAGAGGTAAGACAAAAGTTCTATTAATACTTATTTCTACAATTAAAATGCACTTGCCAGGGAATTGAAAACATAAAAGTAAAATAAATAAATAAATAAATAAATACATGCATTGTAAAATTACTTTTTTTAACATCTGGAGATGTATGCAATGTTAATTTAAACCCAGAAATGAAAGTCACAGATCAGTGGAGGAATTTATTTAATTTGTACTCAAAAGACATATGAAATTAATTTGCAACAATGTAAATGTATCTTCTGTATGCTATTTGAGTGAGGGCAGCAGGCCCTGGACACATGTTCTTCTAATTACACACACACTCAGACATTGTAAGATTAGAACCCCTGCCTATCAAATAAAACAAGCTTAAGAACACAGTACTTAATGCTCATCAACCACAGAAGTCTGATTTTAATATTGTCACTTTACAGAGGGTGAAATCATCAGTGTATGCAAAGAAGTGGATGATGGGAGGAGTGTGTGAAATTGCTGTTGAGTCATGTAGCAGTGTAAAAGTATCTTTTAAATGCTATTTGAGTGAGGGCAGCATGGCATGGACTCATGCTCTTCTGACTACATATACACACACACATTGACTGCTGTGAGACTAGAACCCCTACCTATCTAATTACAGAAGCTGGAGAATATTGTAGTTAACTCTGGCACCATGGCAGAAGTCTTATTTTAAAAGTGTCAGAGTGTAACTTTATAGACTATGACATCATCATAGTGAAGCAGGTTACATGAACTGTTAAGAGACTTGTTTGCAAAGGCAGGACTTCTGATAGAATTGTGTGATTGCAATTTGCAAAAGTACACATAAATATATTCTGGCAATCTAGCTGAAAGAAGTTATTATGACTGCATATTGCAGAAGTGAGACAGACGTACTTGTTTCTCAGGATGTTGTTTAGATGATGCGTGCGTGTGTGCACACACACACACACACACACACACACACACACACACACACACACACACTTTGGAAACAGCAGTAGTGCAATGATGGAGTCATGTGTCTTCATATTCAGAAGAAGATTTGTCCACATTAATACAAGTTACTGACAATATCTATGGGATATGATCATGCATGACCTATGTGCAGTGTCACTATAAACCTGCACCAAATATAACAATGCAGTTACTCTCTATAATGCTGGAGTCTGATTGACAATGGCCCAAGTTCTGATATATTATTTGGAAGTGCATTGCTGCAGGACATGCATAACTATCAGAAAGTATGTGTCCATTGAAGCATACACGTTATTGCTCTTCTCTTGTGTTTCTGAATGCATTACCATGTATTGGAAGAGTACAGCCAAGTAACCAGATTCAAATATGCTGAACACCTATTCACACAGTGCATCACAGAGAAGCTGATTTGGATGGATGATGACAAAGTATTAGTGCATACATGATTCGAATTTCAGAAATTCAACTTGGACTTGTGAAGCAGCACTGTCCACTGGTGCTCATTACCAAACTGTGCACAAATACAGACATACTGTAACTGACCTGATTGGGGTTAACTGTTGAATACATCTGTTTCTTGATAATGTTTCATGTGTCAGCCTTGCAAGATTTGTTATCAGAAAAATTATCTGCAGATACTATGATCTGCATGCTGTAGTCTATATTTGAAAGCTTGGGACCACTGGTTTATTACATAAATTACTGTTGGCCAAACCTTCCCCATTTGCTTGACGTTAGGCACCAAGCAAACATGATTCTCTGATTAAGGAAAAAAGTGCAAGATTTAATTTGTATTGCCTTCCATAGTGCAAACAGAATCAACAGCAAGGTGCAACCAACAGCACTAAGGACAGTATTGAAAGTTGAAAAAAACACCTGCTGTCTAGCTTTCAATGTGGCACCAGGTTTAAGTGCAGTGAGTTCATCATCAGAACACAGGTGAGACAGGATTCAAATGCATCACACTTCACTTTTAGTAAGGGTGTACCACTGAATTTTCAAAGAAAACTTTGAATATAAAGGTAATAATACATAGCAATTGCTATTTAGAACAGGTTGATTGACAGAAATATATCATTACTGCTTGCATGCACAAACATCTGTAGGTATTATATGTATGTCTACATTCTCCCATAACCTAAGTATAACTGTAAAACAGAATGTATTGTCAGATATGTATCATAACTCCAAACTCTATTGCTGAAGTCATGCAAATCTATCCATTTGCAATATATTGTCAGGCATTAGTCCTGCATCACAGCATAGAATGTATAAGCCAGGCCTTTTAATGTCACACACATACAAGATTAATTGAAGTATGGCAGTATTCACTCTTTAAACTTTATATCTGTAATGACCACGGCTGGCAGACAGTTCTTCTGTGGCAATGATAAATAATCACCTATGTGAAAATGTATGCATTCGCTTTTGCTTAGGTTTGAATCCAATGCGCTACACATTACTTTTAACAGTGTGCACGTCTCCAGAGAACATCTCAAGTCATCCCATTAATCCTTCCAAGTCATGGCTTAAAATCAAAGTCATCTAGCATTTCATTGCTGATCATTGGGCAAAGTGTGACTAGGTACAGCAGCACACATGCCATTAATCAATTCCAAGTCTGAGATCAACATTGCTATTTCATAAACTCCCTTCCTCTTTATTTGACAGCGTTTCTCTTTGCTTAATATTACTCAGACTTGGTTGGCATGGTTTTACATGTTTGCACATTGGTCATAAAATGAGGTATCACAAATTAATCAAAAAAGGGGAAGTTACCTCCACAAGCCCTTAGAGTTCTGTGCTGGGACCTCTCCTGTTTTGCATCTACTTTTCTGAAGTAAAAGCAAATACTACAGTCCTCTGGTTGACTACATTTTCAGATGACTGCAAGCTAGGAGCAGTAGGGTCTATATCAGAACAGTGAAAGTTCATACTTTTGAATGTTCTTACATTGACCCCTATTCAGCGAACACTGAAAATAGCGAAACGACAGATAACCAAATTTTTTCCTAGGGAAAGAATTTGGTTGTCCGTTTCTGTCATTTTGCTATTTTCCGTGCTGTGGTGGAAAGTTAGGGTTGGGTTCAGGTAAGTGTACAATTGGGTGTGGGTTAGGTGAGTTAGGGTTAGGGCGCGAGGGAGGTATGTGTGCGATTGTGTGGACATGAGGGTTAGAGCGGGTTAGGTTAGTTAGGGTTAGGGCGCGAGTGAGGTGAGTGTGCGATAGTGACGGACCTTAGGGTTAGGGTTTGGGTTAAGGTAAGTGGATAGTTATTGGTGTTTGTACAGTTTAGTGTAGGGTTAGCTGTAAGATTTTGGGTGTATGTGTGTGGATTGCTGTTTGTTTGGTGTGCTTGTGTTGTGTATATGTGTTTTGAAACAGCAAATTTTTTCCCTAGGAAAAAATCCGCTGTTCTGAATGTTCGATGTTGTCAGCATTCGCTGATTAGGGGTTGGTGTAAGAACATTTGAAAATGTGCACTTTTGATGTTCTGATATAGACCCAGGAGCAGTCATTGAATCCCCAAATGACTGAGCCATCCTGCAGGAAGGTCTGTCCCAAATAAATAACTGGTACCAAAATCATGGACTGAAACAAAATGCCCAGAAATGCATTATCGTATCCTCTGGGAAGTCATCTACCTCTAAGAACTACCACATTAACAATACACCCCTATGAGATGATGCAGTTGTTTGGAATTTGGGAAATTATATAGGCAGTGACTTACATTTTTACAACATGTGTCTATTATTGCAAGAAAGTCTTTCTATATTTCTATATTATAAGCAAAGGAATTGTGTCTACATCTAGGGACGTCACTGTGCACCTTTACTCAGTCTTCATTAGGCCATTCATTGAGTATAATGCCACCTTTGGCATGCATCTCTCCAGGCACATGCAACAAGTGGAATGTCCAAAGAGATACCATACTAAAAGGATACAAGGCCTAAACACCATTTCTTACATGGATTGACTCAAAGCCCTGCCGCTATACTCGATATCCTACAGACTAAGAGTTGACCTGTGTGTCTAGCATACAAAGCATCCTCCAACCCATTACTGATGGATTTACTGCACATCAGTAAGTCAAGTGGCATCAAAAGCACTTGGTCTAGAGATATAACTTCTTCTGCAACATCAAACGAACTGTTTGGAGGGATAGGTATATCTCACAGAGGATACTGTTGCTGTGAAAAGACTTCCCATCCACATAAAACAAGGACCATCCCTTCCATATTCCAGCCCAACTTAGATCTATGGATGAGAAAAAAATATTTTACCCAGTACTGCCCCTGTACTATTAATGGACCGAGGCAACTCCTAAATGTTTTAGTCCATGCATGTGTCTCCACAAATTATCTACGATATTTTCCTAGTTATTCTCATTTGACGTAATGTGTAATTATCGACCATGACATGGCTAAGGCCAATCTATAACCAAGCAGGATAGGTTATTTTGAGCACACAAAGGGAAATTGTCTAGGTTTAAAATGGCCTGCAAGGGCAGCTAGTCTAGTGCTTACCTATGAACCTATGAAGGGAAGAATTGTACTCAATGATTGGTCTGATGAGGGCTGAATACAGAGAAATGATGACTTCCTTGGACCTAGATACCATACCCTTGCTTATAAGGTGTATAAAATAAAATTATTTCCTTACTACCATAGATGGTGAAAGCCCAGGTTACTCTCTACATGCATCCCCAAATCCCCAACTACTGACTCTACTTCAGGGGTGTATTATCAATGAGGTAGTAGCTAGGGGAAGCTAATTTCCAAAAGGATATTATTATGCATTTCTTGGCATTGAGTTTTAGATCCGGGCTCTAGTACCAGTCATTCCCTTTTGGATGATATTAGTGTCTTGGGGGGATTCTAGGACTGAACCTAGTTTGCAATTGTACACAAACTTTGTCAGCCAGAGGCTCTTGATGTTGGCCTTGCATTCAGAGAGGTAGATGACAAAAAGGAGCAGACCAGGCTCAGGGTCCTCAGGGACTCCACAATAGTGACATGCCTCTCTGTGGAGGTAGACTCCTCTATACTAACTTATTGGGTCCTATCTGAGAGTGAACCAACTATCCAGCAGGTGACATAGGGGTTTATACCTAATTCTGTGAGTTTGTCTACAATATTCAAGTCTGGTATTGTATCAGATGTCTTGCCCAGGTCAAGGTAGGCAGTATACACTAATTTGCCCTTGTCCATTGCTTTAGTGAACTTGTCAGAAAAGTCCATCAGGTTTAGTAGACATTATCTGCCACTGATGAAACTAAACTGTGTTGAATACAATGTCTGAAGAGTTCATTAATCATTTCCATGATAATTCTTTCCATGTCTTTGCATATGAGACCAATCAGACTTATGGGTTTGTAGTTACTGGAAGCCATAGATGGTTTACTCTTGTGTAGAGAATTGATTGTTGCAATTCTACATTTGCTTGGCATAAATCCTACCTTGAGACTGCAGTTTAATAGTGACTCTAGTGGTCCTGATGGGTCATGTTTAATGGGGTCTATATTGAATGTCTGAACATTAAAAATTCTGAATCTCATATGGTCGACACCATATGATCAGATTTTTGAATGTTCGAACGTTGTAACGGATATCTCCGTACAGCACAAAATCAGAAGATTTTCCTTTTCTGCACTGTAGTGTGATCTCAGAGTTGGTATATTTAAAGATCAGGGGGTGTGGGGGTGCAGGGGGGCTTGCCTCTCTGCTTAGAGCGTTCAAGTAGGTGTTTTGTGTTGTTTATTTTTTTTTTATTAGATATTCAAACTTTTGAAAGTTTGATCATATGGTGTCGACCGTATGGTAGTCGAACTTTCAAACGTTCGAGTATCTAATATATAGACCCATTTAATGGTACTTAGAATGCATCCTGGAATATTACTACGGCCCATAAATATGGTATGCTCAGCCTAGGAAAGCACATTGAGGACCTGCATTTTAGTGATAATTGGGGGGGGGGTTAATGGAATTTCCTGAGGGGTGGCTTGGGGGAGAGTGGTATAACTGGGGCTGAATTTGTCTGCCTGTAGGTTTGCTATATCTTGTGTCTCAGTGTAGGTGGCTCTAATTATAATGACTTCTGCATATTATTGTGCTCTGCCTTTGAGACTGCAGGCATAGCTAAATAAAAACTTTTGATTGGCCATAGCTTGCACAACTATTTTTACTTCAAATATGGCTTTGGTGGACTTGATTTTGCTTTCTGAGTTACTTATTTAGACTGATGAGAGAGTTTTTTAATTTTCTGAGTATTAAACTACCTATTTTTTCCATTTCTTTCTTCTGTTTGTTAGACAACTGATTGATGTTGGGATTCAGTCAAGGTGGCTTGTTTTTTGAGTCTGTTCTGTGTTTGGTCCTGGTAGGCACAGCTGTCTCTATGAATCTATTAACATGGTTCTACAGGGTCTCTGTGAACACTTCTAGATAGGCAGAAGTGCAGTCAGGATTTGGCGGGGGGCTTGTAAGTTTGCCAGGTTATCACTTAAAGTAGGAAATTTGCCTCAGAAGATTTAATAAATGTTCCAGGGTTAGCAGAGGTCCTGGGTTTTATTTTCATTTCAAAAGAGACAAATTTATGGTCCAACCTTACCAGACAGGACATTAGATTGGGGGTGTGAAATTCTCCTATGTCAGCGAAGACCAGATCCAGTATGTTCATGCTTCTAGTGAGAGTATGGACTATGTAGTCTAGGACATCGGTGTTGACAAAATCTAGGGATCTTTAGGTTTTAAAGTTTGGGTTCATGTCTGATTCTCAGTTTATGTTGGAATTGTTAAAGTCATCCATGGATATGGTACTTAATTGAATGATGAATGTCTCCAGTAAGTGTGAGTATGTGCTATGGGTTTCCTGGGTCATAGAGGAGACCTGTAGCTTGCAAAGATATGATATGTCACTTTGCCTATGGTAATTTGGACATGGAGAAGCTCAAGTGTGTCATCCTGTTTGATTTTGATGTAGATTGAGATACCTTCACCTTTAGTCCTTGTCTGTAGTCATTTGACTAAAAGTGTGGAAGGCATTGTAGCTGTTATTACCAGGGTGCTCTCCACAGCATTAAACAATCCCCAGGATTCAGAAAGCCATATTTTCCATGCAGGGGCAGTGTAGGAGCTCTTGCATGGAAAATGGCCGCCAAGCATTTCAAGATAGTGCCGTTTTCATGTGCACAAGCTGTCCTACACTGTTCTAGCATGGAAAACTGGCAAATATGCAAATCACCTCATTTGCTGGTGAAAACCATGCTAATGAGGTGATATTGTCATCCATCAAGCTGCCAGGTCTCTGTGCCTCAGTGTCAGTGCAGAAATGTATTCATAAAATAACTGAGTACATTTCTGCAACTGACAAAACGGAGACATGTCACCTCATGAAAAAGCATGTATTATGTGCATTAGACATGCCAATAGCCAAATATAAGGGCATTGGCATTGAAAAGTGATTAATTATTATGAAAATTAAACTTTTTTTTTGACCGATCTTAGCCATTTAAGCATAGGGCAGTGACACGCAAATGGAATCGTGCTGAAAAATAAAAAAATAGGAAAACTTAATTTTAAGTTAAATCTGTATTTTGACATTATAGTCAATGGCATGCAGAATGTAAATAATACCTGAGCAATTGGTTGTCAAGGGGAAAGGGTCTGTGTTAGTGCAGTAACTAATGACCTACACACTGGGGTATGCAAATGAGAGGAGTTATACTGAATCACAGATTTCTTCAAAGTGTCAGCTTGTACCTAACCGTGTAGATGCAGCAATACAACAGTGCATGTGTAAGAGCTGCATGACTTCATAACGGGATGTGTCATGCTTGCTGTAAGCTCATTGGAGCTCTGTGGCCTGTGTTTGCCCTTAGCTAAGCACAGCTAAGGACGGGGGTGCATCATATGTGCCTGAGCACTGCAAACATAGCCTAAGAGGGCACGCATGGCACACACCAGGATTTAAACCAACAAGAAAAAAGAAAAAAAAAGAGGAAATGGCAGCACTGTTTACATTTGAGCACTGGGTATGTGCTGTGCACCTTGGGGCTTAAATAAGGAGGAACCAGGAAGAGGAAACAGCACTAGGAAGGCAATCAAGGAGAACTAGCATAGCTGGCAGGTGGAATGTATCAGAATCAGCCAATTATACATGCAGCAGCCCAGCACACTACTATAAACTATGCAAACCCACTACAGACTATTTATTCCCACGAACCTTACACTACCAGTGTACACATATGGGATATTTTTAACTGGCAAAACTAACTAAAAATGTTAGAGGCTGCTGCTGCTTTACTCCATCAATATGTGCTAGAGACTGAGGGTGGTGAGGAGGAGAATGCTAAGAACCGACCCACAGTGAGGAGGAGGAGAAGAGTGTACAGACCCAGGGTAACCTACCATGGCCTACCTGATCTGGAGATAGTAGAGCACTATAGGGTGGACAGCGACATTCTACAGCAAATCATTGAGCTGCGTCAGCAAAACCTCACACACAGAACTAATAGAGGGGAACCCATTCCAGTGGATACCAAGGTATGTCTAGGTTTAAGAATGCTATCCACAGGTACCTTCCAAAGACCAACTGGGGATATCATGAGGGTCTCACAGGCATCAGTATCCGGAGTACTCCACCAGTTCATGGATGCCATGACACAAGATGCCAATAAGCACATATATTTCCCCAGCACCCATGAGGCGTTGACCAGACGTATGCATCTCTTCCACCATATAGCAGAATACCCTGAGGTAGGTGGTGCTATAGACTGCATGCACATCCACATCAAAGCACCACCCAGTGAGAGGGGTAGGATCTACATAAACTGCAAGGGCTTCCCCTCCACCAACTGCCAGGTCATATGAGATGTCCAGGTCATTATCACGAATGTGTGTGCTGGCAGCCCTGGAAGCTATCATGACTCCCACATCTGGCATTGCTCACAGCTGTATCAGGCATTTGCCAGGGGGAACATCCCATATGCCCAACTAGTGGGGGATGCTTGCTATGCACTGGAGCCATGGCTGATGGCACCCATCAGAAATGCACACACACCTGATCAAGAACACCATACTGAGGCAGATGCATAAACCAGGATCATTATAGACCATGTGTTTGGGATGCTCAAGTCATGGTTCTGCTGCCTTGACATATCCGGGGGAGTCTTGCAGTACTCTCCAGCTACATGTACACAAATGTTCATAGTATGTGCCATGCTACACAATATGATTCTGCAGAAACAGCTGCAGTAGGAACAGCACAGGGCAGGGCCACATAGCCCACCACCATTGCCAATGCCAGCACAGACACAGAGGGTTTAGGAGGAGGAACATCCTGAGCCTGACCCTGTAGACAGAAGGAGGCATGTCCAGTATGTCCATGTCTTGGCAAAGCGGCAATGCAGAGCACAAACACTAACACTGTAGGGACCCAGGGACTGATACCTCTCTCTGACTCACACATACAGTAAAAGGGATGCCAACCATGACATTATCTGAACTTTACCATGTATAGGGAGTGCACTATGTGCATCCAACATAGTCAGCCCTCAAGCACCGTCCTCAGTATTGGCCCAGCAACAAGGTACGTCACCCTTCCTATCAATTACTGAATGGAGTAGCATGTTCTCATACTTTTATGTATGATACGGATGCAAGCATGCAAGGGAATTGGGTGGCTGAATGGGATAGCAGCAGGCAACTATATGGAACAGCAGGAAATTCATAACAAATACTGGTGTCAGCATACCAGGCAGCACAACACAAGGTGACAACCCCCACTGCAGTACATGTAATGACCCAAAAACTGTGGATGTCAATAGGTCACACACATGGATGTCAGTGAGGGTCACATACCCACCACCAGCCTCCTAAGCAGGACAGGTGTAGATGACCATAAAGAAAGGTTGGGCTAAGGCCCCCAAATAATGACAATGATGAACAGCCCCCGAACAGACCTACACAGACATACTACAAAAGGTCTGACAGTTGCATTCTAGTTCTGAATGGTAAGAAGTCTGAAACTGAAATATATGCCATTAAGACATAACATGTGTACTCTACTGATATGCCTCCTGTCTGCATGATAGGTCACAATACAATATGAAATGGAAGCCAACAGAGTAACCGAAATACCAGTACACTAATTTCAAATGTTTAAAGTCTTCAGGTGTGCACCCACACCCCCCTACAATCCCATGCAGAAATGCAGTAACAGATGGTCTGCAGCACTCTCATATGGCCTACAGTCCTCTGGCAAGGCCCATGCCTCACCCAAAGTGCCAACATATGGAATGTCAAGTGGTCCCAACTAACAACCTAACACAATAAAGAGAAAATAAATGCAAGGCTATGTTGACAAATGCCAGTAGCATGCCTCCCCATGTCCTACTACAAGGACTGTGGATCAGGCCATAAATACTACTGGGATAAAGGCCCAACTATAGGGATACCTCTGAGATGTTGTTTACATAATGTTAGGAAGAGGAGAGAATAACAGAGAGGGGTGTAGAAGCATGGATGTCATGGAGTGTGTGAAGTCTGAAACTCTAATGTCTGCCCATACTACTCCCGACTGCAATCCCATGAATGAATAGCCACAAAACTGCTTGTAAACCACAATGTGAAGATAAACTGACCAGATATATGATTCCTGCATCTGGATAACCTGTGTATATCTGTGCAGCTGAGAGGTATGGCCCCAGCAGGATATGGCCATTCTGTGAAGTTGAGAAAAGCACAAGGAAGGGATCCCCAGCCAGCATACTAACAAGGTGCTGGACTATTTACACAGAACCAGCTGTCTATTGTCTGTAGCTACCCCTCCACAATGGCAGGTGTGTGCCAGAATGTGTAGTCTATCTGCCTCAGAATATTGGCCTCATCTTCATTCATCTTGTATTTCCCTGGTAAATAACTGTGAGCAAAGAATGATAACTGTCAGTAGTTGATGAAATGACACATCACAGTGTAAAACAGTACATATGTCAGAAAATCTATGCTTCAATGAAACATGTCACACAAGCAGCACAGATAGCAATAGTTACAGTATCCCCTGTATGTTAAGCACATCGTGTCTCCATATTGGCAGCCTATCTACAGATATCCTGTAGAAACAGTTTGTTAGGTGTAGCTGTAGTACACAAAACCCTGAACTGGAGTCCAACCCTCCCTGGAATGGATCCACACACTCAATATAGAAGGTTATACTGGGCATGCTCCTACACTTAGAGAAATGAAGCCCATATCTCATAACACAAGAGACTACATATATTGGTTATTCACAGCTGTCTGTGCACACACACCTAATTGTACACCATTGATGTTTCACACACATTCATTTGATAGGAATACACACACATATCTAAGGCCAACATAATATAATATTTCAAACATACACACACAGAGATGTCAGGAAGAGAAAGACAGACAGCGACAGATAGAATCCCATTATGAGGCCTGTCCCACTCACTACACATCCCATTGGCCTATATCACATGATGTGCTGATGTCATTCACTGTAGAAATACTTTTGGTTAGCCCTCAGGTCTATAGTCTCAGTGGCGCTTGTGATAACTGTGTAACACTACAGTACAAATAGGTATCCATGTAGCAGTTGTAATCTCAGTCCTGTCAAATGTAAAGTTGTGTGTGCGTGTGTGTGTGTGTGTGTGTGTGTGTGTGTGTGTGTGTGTGTGTGTGTGTGTGTGTGTGTTTCTAGATGAATGTGGTTGAGGCCATTCACACTCACTAAACTTCCCTTACCCCTCCTTCAGCACTGCTTGGACAGCTCTTCAGCATATAAGCTTTGTGCCGCTTGCAATAACTATGTAATAATGTAGTGTAGCAAACTAGTTAGGTAGGAGTTCCAGTCCTGATCCTGGCAACTGTGTAAATGTGAGTATTTGTATGCAAAAGTGTGTGTGCCCTTGTAGAGACCTGATTTTGTGGTCATTCACACTTACTATACTTCACTTACCCCCTTCTTTAGCACTGCTGCTGATGTCACTCACCTTCAAAGATACCTTTGCATAGCTCTCTAACATGTAAGCACCATGGCACATGTGATAACTGTGTAATTATATAGTGTAACAAACTAGATAAGTAGGGGTTGTAATCCTGTTTCTAGAAGCTGTGAAAATGTGAGTGTTTGTGAGAAAGAGTGTATGTCTTTGTAGAGGCCTGATTTTGTGGTGATTCGCACTTACTACACTTCCCTTACCCCTCCTTAAGCACTGCTGCTGTTGTCACTCACCTTACAGGTATGTTTGAACAAAGTTCTACCTCTAGTCTCTGTGGCACATGTGGTAAATGCGGAACAATGTAGTAGCAATAACTACATAGGTAGGGGTTTGAATCTCATTCCTGGCAAGTGTTTATGTGTGTATATATATCCACATATATATGTCCATACCTCAAAGAGTTTGGCCCCATTTACACCCAGTACACATCTCAGTGACTGACTTTAGCAGTCCTGCAGATATCATTCACCTTAGAACTACCTGTTGGCAATCCTAAACCATGTAAGGTCAGTGGTGCATGTAGTAAATGTGTAACATAATGGTCTACAAAGATAGTTAGATACAGGTTTGAACCTCACTCCTGGCAAATGTAAATGTGTGTGTAGGGTAAAATATTTTGTAGAATCTCTCACCCACTACATCAACCAATGCCAGTACTTACAAGGGCTGGTGATATCCATCACCTTGTAAGTACCTTGGGACAACATCCATCCTATAACCTCCGTGGTGCATGCAATAAATGCATAACACTGTAGTAGCAATACATAGCTATGTAGGGATTCGAAACTCAGTACTGGCAAGTGTGTGTGTGTGTGTGTGTGTGTGTGTGTGTGTGTGTGTGTGTGGTGTGTGTGGGTGTATGTGGGTGTGTGTGTGTGTGTGTGTGTGTGTGTGTGTGTGTGTGTGTGTGTGTGTGTGTGTGTGTGTGTGTGTGTGTGTGTGCGTGTGTGTGTGTGTGTGTGTGTGTGTGTGATCAGTATTCCGTGTGGGGGTTGGTGTGATTGTGTAATGAGAGGATCCATTTGGGGGGGCGGGTTTTGCTAAATAATTATATTGAGGACCTACTATATGTCCCAATGTCCACATTACAATGCCAACAGTTGTCAAACACCATAAAGGTTGGTGTAGACAATCTACAGCCCTAAATGTCTAGTGCTATGTGCAGTGACTACATGACAGTATGTATTATTGAACAATATAGGCAACCCTTCTAATACTCAGAGACCACTCTCCACCCATGAATCATACACAAACACACTTGGCTAAGCAACAACCACTATATCGGTAGTTCCCCTGCATATTGCCTCACAGATGGTACCCACGGCTGTGATTGCAGTGGACTACATGCCTGTTGACCACAACAGTGCCACTGACATCAGAAAGTACTTTGATGTGTTACATCCCCTGACTGTGTGTTATCCAGCAAGTAAAAGGACATGGCACCCTGTTCCATCCCCTCAGTAGCCCAATCAATGTGTACAGTGGCCCTTTTGCCATGTTCCCCACTGGATGCCTACAACAACTGTAGAGTCTGCAAATGTACTCCACAAAGGGAATAGCATGTCTTATACACATGCCCAGTATGGACAGATGCCAATAACTCCAATGAATACCCGTATCCTACTGTCAATGTAGGTGCAATCACTACCTCAGTTACATAGCCAGGTCTCACCAAACAAGGTCAGGAATGTTACATCAGAAGATACCAATCTATCCACACAACATGTCCCAGAGAAATCAAGCACACTTCCACACTTCAAAGAACATGCATGTGGGGTGTGCACAACCCAGACACTGTCCATGTTATCGAATGTAAATCACATACATGTGCATCTTCTCATCCTGGTTGACAGATTGTTGAGAGAAAATCTGTCAGCCAGGATGAGATGATTTTTACCCATTCTGATATGTCCAAGTTCTCTTGGGTGTCGTCTTAGTCAAACAACATTGGGTAGAATTCCCAAGTTGTCATCCTTGTCCAGTTTCTGCATGACAAGCACATTTCTGGAGCAAAAACAAGCCATCACAGAAAATGGAAGCAACAAGCTCCATCAACAATAGCAGATGTTAAGAAAAATGATGGTAAGCTTGGCAGGACCAAAAGAGATGCCTTGGGAGAATGCCCACATCTGATGAAGTCTTTTCAAATGAAAACGTAATATTGGAGGCACTATTTTTTTCGTTCGTGATTACAGTATTTACTTTTGGATTAAAGCATTTTACCTGACTACTTTCTGTCGCTTTATTGTTTCACCGGACCTGGGTACCTTTTGTGTTTACTAGTTGATTTTTGGTACCTTTTGGATACGCATTTGGATTATTCTCCATTTTACAACAGATGTTGTAAATCAACATATACCTACATACAACCCTCAGCCCTATAGTCTGCGAGGAATATGCAATCACTATGTTACATTCTGGGGATTTCCGTACACATACTGTACCCAGCCTATGACATGGTGGATGTGTTACCACACTGCCATACCCCATGGCCTTGCTGCAGGGTCACATCCTGGTGACACACAGATGCCTAGAATTTAAATGGGATACAGCATGTGAGAACACATTCACTCAGCACTTCACTTGTGGGGGGAGAGAGGGGTAAAGCTAAGACTGAATGTGTTGTCAAGACTGTGGCCAATATCTGTTGTCTCAGGATAGGTATTAACATTGTGTAGTAACTCACAGCACTTGCATTTAATGCTGTGTAGGTTGTTGATGTAACTATGAAAGGCTGTTGTGACTGTCGTCAGTGTCTGCTGTGCTGCATGTCTGCTGTCAAAGATGCCTGTTGGGAATTCCATGATGGATCCAAAGTTGTGTTTGAGGCTATTAAAGGAATTCAACAGTCATGGGACAATACCTTTCCCTGCAACAATGTCCTCCTTCTGATGTATACTTTAGTAATGGCAGGGGACCATCACATTGTCTCCCAGTGTTTGGAGGACAGTGTCTGGGATCTGTTGGCTCTGGCTAGTACAATGCATTTATGTACCTGTTTGTACAGTGCCTATGTTCATAGGTTCATAGGTAGGTACTAGGCTATCAGCCCAAGGGCCTAAGTAAGTCTAGCCAACAAGGTTCCCTGGCTTACACCACCCAAGAAAGGTAATTTGCTGTTCCCCTGTTGAGCAGAGCTACAGAAGTGATCCCTGGGGAGTATTTCCCATTTCCCAGCCACTCATCAAGATTTTTCTTGAAGAGTGCTAATGAGGAACTTTGCTTGACATAGATAGGTAGCTTATTCCAGAGTATAGGAAGTCTCTGGGACAGGAATCTATCCCTCCAGCATGTCCTGTTTATTGTGGTGACAAGGTTTAGGTCCCTAGAGTGTGTAGCTCATAGGGATTTAAATTTCTTTAGGTGTAGCATGTCCAACAGGTCTGAGTTTAACATAGCTTTATATGTTAGGCAGAGATCTCCTTGGAGTAAGATATGCTACATAATAAAGCTGGAGTTTTTTGAGATGGTCAGTGTAGGGCATCTGTTTAAGGCAAGTAATCCCTTTGTGAGGTACTTTTCTGGCCTTTCCAGCTGCTGCAGATGTCTTGTGAGGTACATTCCAAAAGGGGCACTGTATTCTATATTGGATCTGAGTGCCGAATAGAGGGGAACAATAACTTATTTTTTCCTGGATGAGAACTCTTTTGTGATGAGGTGTGCCACAAAGAAGGATTTCCAGACTACTGTGGCAATGTGATTATCAAAAGAGAGACTGCTGTCCACCTGGGTCCCAAGGTGTCTTATCATACATCTGGCATTAAGCAGACTGCCATTTATGTGGCAGTTCATGGGTACAGAGTTTTTACCAAAGGGAATAATAATGCACTTTTTGGCATTGAGCTTGAGGCCATGCCTCTGACACCAGTCATCTATCTCAGTGAGGCACTTCTGTAGGATGTCCTTATCAATTGGGGATTTGACTATGACTCCTAGTTTGCAGTCATCTGCGAACTTCATTAGCCAGAGGCTTTCTGTGTTAGCCTGAACTTCAGAGACGTAGATACCAAACAGGAGAGGTCTCAGGACTGAACCCAGTGGTACTCCACTTGTCACTGGTTTGAAGTCAGATTTGGAGTCTGCAACTTTTACAATATGGGTTCTGTCAGTCAGCCAGTTGGCAACCCATCTTGTGAAGTAGGGATTTATACCTAGTTTAGTGAGTTTATCTATATTTCCAGAATGGGGGATGGTGTTGAAAGCCTTGGCGAGGACAAGATAGGCTGTGTGAACCACCTTACCCTTGTCTCGGCCTCAAAGAAGTCGATCAGGTTCAGAAGGCATGACCTGCCTTTCACAAACTCGAACTGGGTTGGGTCCAGAGTTTGGAGGTTACCAATGTCTTTGTTTATGAGTTCCATGATGATACGTTCCATGGCTTTGCAGACCAGGCATGTCAGGCTAATAGGGTGATAGTTCCCAGGATCAGTGGTGGATCCTCCTTTGTGGAGTGGGATAACTATTGTTGTGTGCCATTCAATAGGTACAAAGCCTGACGTGAGACTATGATTGAACATGATGCTTAGGTGGGCACTCCGTTTGTTCTGAAGTTCATGTTAAAAGCAGCCTGGGATGTTGTTCGGTCTCATGGATACTGTGTTTTTGGTTTTAAAGAGTGCAGCTTTTACCTGCATAGATGTGATTACAGGGACTCTGCATTCTTCCTGTATACATATAGGCCCTTTAGGTGGTGAGAGAGGGTAAAGTTAGCACTGAACCTATCTGTTAGGATGTTGGCTATATCATTTGGTTCTGTAATTTTCATGCTGTTGTGCTGTAACTCAGAGCAGATCAGGGTGTTGACATTGAGATTCTTGACATAGCTATAGAATGCTTTGTGGTTGCCCTTAGACTCAGTGGTGATTTTTTTTTCATAGCTAGCTTTGGAGGATCTTATAAAGGAACTCAGCTTCTTACTGAGGCTGACCAGGGAGTTCCTCCAGTCATAGGATTTTACTCTCTTTTGCAACAGTTTCTTCCTTCTGTTTTAGAGTTTGTTTATGGCAGGGGACCATCAGATTGGCTTCCTTTTTTTGGAGGATAGCATCTTGGTTCTGTTTGGGACAGCATGATCCATGCACTCATGTAAGTGCTTATATTGTGCATTTGTGTAGGATTCAGCAGTCATAACTGTATTGCCCATCTGCATGGGTGTCATGAAGTTTGCCACTTCTGTCTTAAGAAGCATGAAGTTAGCTTTGGAGAAATTTTTTATCATGGTTTCCTTAATGGTAGGTGGAGAGGGGTGCGGATATCTAGGGTGTTTAGCTTATGGTCAGATCTGACCAATGAGAAGTTGACTTCAGGTGTGAAGCACCGGTAACTCATGTTGGTAATGACTAGGTCTAGGATATTGTTGCTCCTGGTGGGGGTGTGGATAAGTTGATCCAGGGCATTGGAATTTATGAATTCCAGAAAGCGTTGTGCAAAGGAGTTGGTACATGATTAGTTTTCCCAATTAATGGTGGGGTAGTTAAAATCGCCCATTATTAGGGTGTTTGGTTGAACCCTGATATTTTCCAGTATATCAAGAAAAGAGGAGTGGGAATCCTGGGGTATGGTGGGGGATCTGTAGCAAGCTACAATTTGGATTGCAGTTTTGCCCAGAGTTAGTTGCACTTAGATGACTTTGGATGCATTATGCTGCACAACTAGCCTGGGGGTGTGGATATCCTTAATGAATATGGACACACCTCTGCCTTTGGTGTTCTGGTCCAGGTTAGATGGCCATAAAGTGTGGTATGAGTTATAGCCTGGTAATGCAGGGGTGCTCTCTAGAGCCTTGAACCAGGTCTCAGTTACTGCACAGATATCAATGTTCTCCATTTTAAGGAGTGCCTCGAGTGAGTGCATTTTGAGATTTAGATGTCTAGCATTAAGTAGCTTTACCCTCAGTTTTTGCTTGCCTGTTCCTGTTACAGTGGTGAATTTGTCATTTGAACCTTGTCTAAAAAAGGCACTATAGGGGCAGCAATACCCTTAGCCAATATCCGGAATCCCAGGGGTGACAGGTGCAGGCCATCTCTGGCAAAGCATCGTGGTCTGTTGACCATGTCATCCCAGGCAGACAGACACTGAATCCCCTTAAAATGACACCAGAAGCTTAGCCAATTGTTGAAGTCAATGTGTATGATTCCACAGTCATGCAGCTATTTCCCATTGCTATGGGTGCAATGAAGACATCCACCCCTGTTTTTATGGCTACAAAGTCAGCTTTGGAAAGGTTTTGCCAGGTGGTTATCTGTGGGGCATGTGGCTGACATGTGGAGTTCCATGTTGATTACAGCCTGTGTGAATCTCACCATGCAGGGATTGACATCTGTGGATGAGCAACAGTCCCTTATTTAAGTGGTCAACACAGGTCAGGGTTGTTGCATCCTCTACCAGGTGTTAGTATGAGCTGGTCTAGGGCAATGGAGATGAATCCCAGAAGTGCTAGCCTACTGTACTGGAGCTTGGCTACATTCCCCAGGTGATGGAGGGGTAGTTTAAGACTCATACTATGTCAGTGTTGCGTTGGACCATCATAGATGGCAAGGTGTTGGGAAATGTGCATTCCCGGTCTAGGGACCTAGATTTGGACCCATAGCAGGCTATGGTCTGGATTGCACTATTATCCCAAGTCAGTTGTACTGGAAGTATCTCCAATGCATTATGATGGGATACTAGTCTGGTGATGTTCCTATCCATAATGAATATGGAGACAAAACCACCTGTGGAGGTGTGGTGTGGTCCATGTTTGGGGGCTGACAGCTGTGGAATGTGTCATAGCCTGATACTGCAGGTCAACTGTCTGCTGCTGTGAACCACCTCTCCCGTACAGCAGACATGTGTCCTACACTCCAACTGCTATGAGTGACTGCATCCTGACAGTTAGATGTCTACCGTTGAGCAGCATGACACTCAGATGGCATACATGTGTAGCTGTTATGGTGGTAATAACATTAGGAACACTGCCTAATAAGCCACCATATTGGGGTGGCAAGACACTTAGCCAGTACCTGGCAACCCAGCAGTGACAGATGTAGGACATCCATGGCAAGACATTGGTTTTGTCAATTATGTCATCCCAAGCAGAGAGGTACTATATTCCCTGAGAATGACACACAACACATATGCCAATGTTGCAGTCAATCATCTGTCAATAGTACCGCAGCATCATTCTGGGTGACAGCAGTACACTGCCCAGGGCTACTGTCACACCTGTCTGGACTGCATAATCAGAGAGTTTAACCATGTCTCCTGTCATGTAGGCCAGGGAGGTGTGACCCAAGTCATTCACCCCCACATGGATACAGAGTGATACTCATAGTTGTTGTGCAGTGACATGAATGGCTGTGTCATATGTTGGATGCTGGCATGTGATAGATATTTGGCTGTTATCTGCTCCATATTGAACTTAGTGAGTGGGATGTGTATGCCTCAGTATTGAGTTACCCATGATCACTGTATTGTGCATGGTGATTAGCCTTATGAGCTTAGGTTGAGGGGCAAACTGTGTAGGTTAAATATGTGTCACTTGACATGTGCCATGTCACGGTGTCTGAGTGGGTGTCTGCCTTGCTGGTCTGTGCTGTTTGGGTAAATGTCCATTGCATGCCTCTGGGAAGGTGGGTGTGTGGCTTTTCACTGTATGTCATGAGTGTCAAAGTGGGTGTCATGGTGAGCTACATGATCCACATGGTGTGGTGCAGGTGTTGATCTTATCCTCTTATCCTGCTAGTCCAGTCTTTGCTGAAGAGTGCATATGTCCACATTGGGTGATATATGGGTAACCCTCACAGGTCTGAGTGTTTGGAGTTTGGAGAGGAGGGTTTTCTGTGTACATGAGGCAGTTGCAACAGTACCTCAAAATGAACAAATGCACCAGGTTAATGGGTGAAAGCACAGATAACTGCCCTCCAAACATGCCAGGAGGGGTGGAGATAACTAGTAAGTACTGGGGCTACATCTGTGATGAACGAGGACTGCTGATGGCTTCCAGGTGTGCCACACTTCTTGATACAATAACCTGGTGAAGTGCCAAGCCATAATGCTAGATGAAGTGCAAGACAGAAAGAACTAGCATGATGTATGGGTGTAACAGAAGGCAGACTGTCTGCCACCTGTAATACTTTACCACAGCTGTGCAGTTATCAGCAGCTTTGGCAATGTGAAAGTTTAGTAAGCCTGGTAGTGCATGCAGTAACTGCATAACACTCTAGTAGACATACCTAGATAGGCAGAAGTTTTAATCCCAATAGTGGCAAGTGTATTTATTGTGTGTGAATCATGTACTATCTAGCTCATACTATTTTTGACCTGTGTACTGCCCTTTACACTTCCCTTCACTCCAATTTAGTAAACCTGTTGATGCCATCCACCTTAGAAGTACATTTGGAATAAGTGGAAATGTATAAGCTTTGTGGCATGTCTGATAACTGTGTAGCACTATAGTAGGAATGCCTATATAGGCAGGAGTTCTAGTCCAATTGCTGGTAAGTGTGTATGTATGTGTGAATCATGTACTGTCTGGTGTATACCATTTTTGACCTGTGTACTACCCTTTACACTTCCTTTCATTCCAATTTAGTAAACCTGTTGATGTCATCCACCTTAGAAGTACCTTTGGAAGAAGTGAAACTGTATAAGCTTTGTGGCATGTCCACTAACTGCATAGCACTATAATAGGAAACCCTAGATAGGCAGGAGTTCTAATCCCAATACTGACATGTGTATGTGTGTGAATTATGTACTGTTTGGCTCATACCATTTTTGACCTGTGTACTACCCTTTACACTTCCCTTCACTCCAATTTAGTATAGCTGTTGATGCCATGCACCTTAGAAGTACCTTTGGAAAAGGTGGACATGTATAACTTCTGTGGCTTGTCTCATAACTGTGTAGAACTATATTAGGAATACCTAGATAGGCAGGCGTTCTAATCTGAATGCTGGCAATTGTTTGTGTGAGTGTGAGGATCATATCTTGTGTGGCTTATACCATTTTGATGTGTATACCATACATGGCTGGTGACCACCTCCCGCTGCCATTACTTTATATTGTGTGGTAACAGCATCTGCCTCACATGCAGCAGGTTAAACCATTGTACAGTCCTCTGAACAGATGTGTCTAGAATATCCATATGTTTGAAACCTATACATGGTCGGAAGTGGTCTGTGCACCTTAACAACACCCATGTATGTGATATTATAGCCAAATAGGCCACAGTGAGTGTACTGACACATATGGCAGCATGAGGTATCATACCTGACTGAAACATCATGTTGATACGACATCTGCCACCCTCCCAGAAGGCCAGCCTTGTAGCTGCAATAAATGATTCCAGATGCTTGGTTTTACAAGTGAACTGTACCTGTTATGGGTCATATTAAAGGCTGGAAGAGGTGTGGAATGTCATATTGTGGTCCTAATTAGTATGTAACAGGAACACCTTGCATCTTAAGAGTGGTATGTACATGATTTATATCCACTGTATACCAGTAATGTGTCATGCATGACTCTACCTTAGGCCGTTTGTCCAGCACAATTTGCTGGCCTTTGTCCAGATGTCTTGGCACTGACAAGTTGTGAGGTATGCTACAGGAATGTTGAATTCACATTAAATAGGTCCCAGTGGTGACCACTGTGATGTAATACAGTTAACCCCAGCACAAGTGAACATGCACCACAAGTAATATAGCTATTACATAAAGCAGTATAGCTATTACTGATGGTTGTTTGCATGGTAAATTGCATGCGTTTCACATGCCTGGGTATTGCCAGGCAACAACAGAACAATGTCATACTCACCAGCTTCAGGCTGATGTCCCATATGCAGACAAGAGGGTCCTAGGTAGTTGTGAGAGGGAGGTATTGTCAGCAGATGCACATGTGGCCTTGGTACAGGATGGATGCAACATGTCTGCCCATCTGCAGTACTAACCACAATAATACACAATGTCCTGTCCTCACCATAGTTGTGCACCTCTGTGCATTAGAAAACCCAATCCACAACTGCAGTCGGACCTGACACATGCATGTAGATACAATTTGGATACATGTATGTCTGATACATTAGTGTATTAATCCCTACTGGGCCCTTACCTGCATGCTCCTTGTCCAGTGTGTGTGTGCAACCCACCTCCACAATGCTTCCCTCAGTGTTATGACTTGTGCGTTTGGTGTGTGGCCCAAGTGTTGTAAGGAGCTCCTCAGTGGGTGCCAGTGGGGGATGGATGGCTGGGTACCCACCTGTGGCTAGCTGGTCCCTCACTACAGCAGCAGCCCATTGATGGGCATGGCAGTTGAGGTTGGTGGCCCGATGCTGCACATGCTCATAAGTTTTGTTGTGTGGACCAGCATCATTTACCCTGTGGACCACACTGTTCCACAGGGCAGTCCTATCCCACACATCTTCTGCTCTCCATCCAAATAACAGGGCATAATGTCCAATCACATACTGGGCGATTATGTCAGTTTCCCCAACAGAGAATGTTGGTAGGCAAGCACTCTCCATGTTACCTGGAAGACATAAAGAGGAAAAAGGTCACAGGACCTCATACGGTTGTCAAAATGCACATCAGCAGTGGATATTACTTGCAAATAGTCCACACTACACCAAAACCCTCCAAGCTATCATATCTATAGCAACTTGCATTACACAGCTGTCCCTGAGCTATCTTTCCCCCCCAATGTTAGACACTTGTTTGCATAATCCTCTATCCTCCATTCATTTCTGTGGAGAGGGTTGACAGTGGTCATCTTCCATGTGGATGGTGTGTGGATGGTGGCAGGTCTGTGTTTGACAGTGTTGTGTGATGGAGCTCTGAACACATGCCTGAGTTCATGTAGGAGGCAGACAGTGATGTTATTATGCCCCATGGAGATATGGTGTGTTTGCCATTAGTAGGCAATATGTACATGCTCACCATTGCTGAGGGGAGGAGTGTGGTTGATATGCATATCTTCCAGTGCAACTGGGGTGGACAGGGTGGCAATTTTCCCACCTAACCTGTGTGATGCAGGTTGCCTATATCCACGACATGTGTGTATGAGGTGTTCTTTATCCCAGTACAGAGTGAATTGTGCTGTTTCTTCTGAGTCTTACAACATATGTGGAGACATGGTTGCAATTGTCCTTGGTGGTGTGGATATGTCTGCTTCATAGTCATAGTCAGCCTTACAGGAAGTCAACTGTGAACTTACATGCTTGCTCAGATATAGGTGAACTTGTTTCCAAATTGTTGCTTGCACCTATGTGTCCCTGTACAGCCAATGTAGCAACCTATTATGTGGTTTGTGTATTGCTGCTGTTGACCAAAGGGGATTACTCTACCTTGGTGGAGGCTGGATATACAGGTCAGGTACTACTGTGTCCATTTAGCTACAGTGGATATAAAGGATACACATCCATAGGTTCATAGGTTCATAGGTTCATACTAGGCTATCTGCCCTAGGGCATTTATAAGCCTAGCCAGAGTGTGTGTGGCTTTCACCACCCCTTAGGATGAGAATACTATACCCATTAGTTTGCTGTGCCTCTGTCCAGCAGTGATACAGAGATGATTCCCGGGGTAAACCTATGATCTCCCATCCACTCGTCAAGATTTCTCTTGAACAGAGTCAGTGAGGGGCTCTGCCTCACATGGACTGGGATTCTGTTCCATAGTGTAGGGAGTCTCTGGGTGATGAATCTGTCCCTCCAGCACGTCCTATTTATATCCGTGTTGAGGTTTAAGTCTCTTGCTCTCGTGGCTCTGGTGGATTTGGACTTTTTGAGGTGGAGTATGTCCATTAATTCCGGGTTGGACATGACCTTGTATGTCAGGCACAGATCACCTCTGAGCAGACGGTATGCGACTGAATAGAGCTGGAGTTTCTTCAGTCGGGCATTGTATGACATATGTTTGAGCCCCTTTATCCTTTTGGTGAGGAACTTTTGGGGTCTTTCCAACTGCTGCAGGTGTCGGGTAAGGTACATTCTGAATGGGGCGTTGTACTCAATCATTGGTCTGATAAGTCAAGAGTACAGGGGTACAATGACCTCTCCTGATCTGGATGTGAATCCCTTCATGATCAGGTGGGCAATGTAGAAGGTCCTCCTAACCACTTTGGCAATGTGAGTGTCAAAAGAGAGGTTACTGTCAACTTGGGTCCCCAGGTCCCTGATAACTTCTTCCATGTTTAATGGATTACCACCTATGTGGTAATTAGGGGTTACCTTGTTTTTCCCAAAGGGTATGACTATACATTTTTTGGCATTAGCTTAAGGCCATGGCTCTGGCACCAGTTATCCATTTCTATGAGACCTTTCTGGAGGATGTCTGTGTCTGATGGAGTGTCAATTATGGTGCCCAGTTTGCAGTCATCTGCAAATTTTGTCAGCCACAATCCCCTATGTTTGCCTGCACTTCAGAAAAATAAATGCCGAACAAGAGGGGCCCAGGACTGAGCCCTGTGGGACACCGCTCGTGACTGGCTTAGAGTCTGACATGGCACCAGCAACTCTAACCCTGTGTGTTCTGTCCTTGAGCCAGTTTGCAACCCATCTTGTGACATATGGGTTTACATCTAAGCTGGTGAGCTTTTCTATGATGCCCGAGTGGGGTATTGTGTCGAACGCTTTTGCTAGGTCAAGATAGGCTGTGTGAACTGCCTTACCCTCATCAATGGCCTTAGTGACTGTTTCGAAAAAGTCGACCAAGTTCAAGAGGCAGGATCTGCCCCTGACAAAGCCAAATTGGGTAGGATCCAGTGTCTGTAGGTCCCCAATGTCTTTATTTATGAGTTCCATTATGATCCTCTCCATAGCTTTGCAGACAAGGCTCGTCAAGCTTATGGGGCGGTAATTTCCAGGGTCCGTAGAAGCACCGCCTTTGTGGAGTGGGACCACAGTTGCCGTACGCCATTCTTTGGGTACATATCCTATAGTAAGGCTAAGATTAAACAGCAGCCTTATGTGTGGGTTTAGTTCCTCATTGAGTTCGTGTAGCACACAGCCGGCATCTGAGATGTTTGGGAGGCTAGACTCTGGTGGGATAGATATTTCTCCTTTTGGGGGGGGGGGAGAAATTTGCACTGAACCTGTCTGCCAGTATGTTGGCAATGTCTGTGGGTTCAATGATTTTTTTATCATTTTGGACTAACTCTGAGCATATCTGGGAGTTTCCACCCAGGTTTCTAACATAGCTAAAGAAGGCTTTATGATTGTCTTTTGTGTCATTAGCGATTTTTCACTCAAAGTTGGCCTTGGATGATTTTATGAGTGATCGCAGTTTTTTGCTAGTATTGATCAGAGATGCCTTCCCATTTAGGGATTTTGCTCTGTCATGTAGTAGCTTTCTCCTCTTGTTGTAGAGTTTGTTTATGGCTGGAGTCCACCAGACCGGGCGCCTGCCTTTGGTGGAAAGGGTCTTGATTTTATTAGGGATTGCTTGATCCATACATTCCTGGAGGTGCTCGTAGAAGGCATTTGTAAGGGTTTCAGCAGCGTGGGTTGTGGTTTCCACTGGCTCGGGGGCCTTGAAGGATACCACTCCAGTCTTAAGAAGTGTGAAGTTTGCTTTTGAGAAGTTCTTCACTGTGGTCTTTTTTGCCTGGGGTGGGGGCGGGATGTGGATCTCCAGTGAGATTAATTTATGGTCTGATCTCACGAATGAGGGATATACTTCCGGTGTGGAGCATTTTGTCCCCATGTTTATGATGATCAGGTCTAGTATATTTTCTCCTCTTGTGGGAATGGTGACTAGTTGTTCCATAGCATTTGAGTTTATGAACTCAAGGAACCTTTGGGCTAGGGTGTTGGGGCTTGAGTAATGTTCCCAGTCTATGTTTGGGTAGTTGAAGTCACCCAATATGATGGTGTTTGGAGAGACATTCATACTCTCCAGTGTCTTCAGGAAGGCTGTGTGGGTTTCCTGAGTTTGAGAAGGTGGTCTGTAGCATGTTACAAACTGTAGGGCAGTTTTACCTATGGTTAATTGCACCTGGATGGTCTCCGATGCCTGGTGCATTGCTACTAACCTGGAGGTGTGGGTATCCTTTATGAATATGGATACTCCCCTCCTTTTGTGGTTCGGTCCGGATTTTGGGGCGGAGCATGATATGAGGTATAACCTGATAGTGCTGGGGTGCTCTCAGGAGCCTTGAACCAGGTTTCAGTCACAGCACAGACATCGATGTTCTCCATACTGAGGAGGGCTTCGAGGGCGTGCATCTTGAGGTTTAGACTTCTGGCATTGAGCAGTATTACCTTTAGTTTTTCTCCATTTTTGTTTTCTAGGGTGGTAGGTTTATCATTTGAGCCTTGCCTAAAAAAGGCACTATGGGGGTGGCAAGAGCCTTTGCCAATATCCGGAAGCCCAGGGGTGACAGGTGCAAGCCGTCCCTTGTGAAGCAGCGTGGCTCGTCAAGCATGTCATCCCAGGCAGACAGACATTGGATCCCCTTAGAATGATACCAGTAATTAAGCCAATTATTAAAGCTGATCATTTTGTCTCTGTATTGTGGCATCATTCTTGGTGAGGGTAGGATACTGCTCAGGGTCAGGGTCATACCGGCCTGGGCTACATAATCTGAGAGCTCCTCTATGTCTCTTTTCATGTAGTCCGGGGAGGTACATCTCAGGTCATTCACACCGGCATGGACAATGACTGAGTCATATTTGTACTTGCTGTGGAGTGACCTGAGTGCTTGTGTTATGTGGCGGATTCTAGCGCCTGACAGGCAGCTTACTGTGATCTTTTCCTTGTTCAGTCTGGTGAGTGGGACGTCAGTGTGTCTAACTATGGAGTCACCTATAACAAGTGTGTCTGGCATTGTGTTTGGCCTTAAGGGCTGTGACTGTTTAGCACACTGACTTTGAGAACTGTGTGTTGCATGTCTTATGTCTTGAGGTGGCAGTTGCTTGGGTGTCTGCTTTGGAGGCCTCTGTAGTTTTGGTAGATTTTTGATCAGTGCCTCCGAGTATGTCTTTGTGTGTTTATGTGTTTGTTTTGCAGTTGTGATAGTTCTATGTGAAACTGGGTTTGTGGTGTGCGTGGTTTCCTTCTCCTCCTGTCTGGTCTTGCCATGATACACTACCTGGTATTTGGGCAACTGGAACATGAGAAAAAATCTGGCTAGGCAGAGAAATACGAGCAAAACAATTTAATAGACTTAAAATATAAAACACCAATTTTTATTTTAATGTTGGATCTGATGAAGTACCTGTGTGTATGAAAACACTTATCAATTTGTTTTTATGAGTTTTATATTTTAAAAGTCTATTAAATTGTTTTGCTCGTATATCTCTGCCTAGCCAGTTTTTTTTCTCATTTTAGTTTTTTGCTTTTGCTGGTTGCTCTTTACTTTACACAAGTGGAACATGACACCGCAATAACTCATTTCATTACAATTCCCACCTGTAGTGTGACCTATAGCCTGTACAATTCAATTAAAACATAACAATCTGGTCTGTGAAAACACATGGAAATAATACTCAGTACAATAAGCCAGTTAAACGAGTGTGCACACCCTTAAACTGATACATTGTGTATGCACCTCTTCAGATGGTTACAGCATTCATCCGTCTTGGTCTGGACTCTAACATCATGGCACATCTTCACTTGGCAATAGTTGGTCACCTTCCTAGAAACTCCTTTGATTGCGTTTCAATGGAATTGTACTGGTTAGGGGTCACATAAAGATGAGAAACATTATGAAATGATCTTCTGTGGTCTGATTGTCATACAGCACACATATCTGGCATTCTAACAGGGGTGTGTACACTTGTGATATCCATTGTATATAGGTGTGGATATAGCTGGTAGTGGTAGGCATGGACAGAGGGTCATAACACAGGTGGACACTTCTCTGATTAATAGCTGAATATCATGCCTACTCTAGTACCCATATCAGTGCCTGGGCACTGCAACGAGTAGCAGTAAACATTTCTGTCTGCTGTATGCACTGACACTGATATTACACACATGTGCAACATGCACAACCTATGTACCTGAATGCTTGAAACCCATGTGATTAGTTTTGTGCCTTCCAGCTGAACGTAAGCATACATACATGTGCTTAGGGGATACCTAGTATAAATTTCTTTTGCATGTTAATATGGCACACTGCATTTACAGTCTTGCCGCTCAATTATACTTCTCAACCTGTTACAGCAGTACTTCTGGACAATGGCACGCATAAATGGGTGTCAAAGGGGACACCAGTATCGATACTGTAGTAATATAGCTGCACCATACATTAGTATGTTGATTGCAGCAGTAGGGTTTGACATCACTGTGATAACCTGGAAGCTGTCCAACAGTCATAAGTAGGCTATTATGTTACAATGTCATTGCTCACATACCTGCCAATGGTTTGGCTGCCATAACACAGGTATATGTGCATGTGACTACAGGTATACAAATGTGCTTATTGTCCAGCAGAATACTGTACAGTTGAATGTTATTAATTCAATATGTCACATGCAGTTCAACACATGTCTGCAACAGTACTTTACTATGCACATGTCCTCTATAGGTCTCTTAGCTTTGCAAGGCAAACATGTCATACTCATAATCACAGGTAACATGGATATGGAAAACATCCCATTAACTGGCCTAGCAGTGCACAGTCACAACTATTTGACAGACACCACTGCGGTTGTCATATATGAGATGTCCTTTCCCAGGGTGAGTCAGGCTCCTGAGCTGTGATCCCACCTCATAACCTCTCAGAGCATCACATCTGGACAAAGCCTAAAATGATGGGGGGATAAATAGGGACATACTTTAAATATTCCTGTTACAAACATAGGAAGTTCATATAATGATACATTTTGCATTACGGTGAATATTCTTAAGGATGTGGAGTCTTAAACTCAAGTATTTGTCATTACCAGAAAAGTCCAGATCTCAGGAGGAACAGACAAAAATACATGATGGTAAAATGTGGACATTCTGTGAAGATCTGTACAGTTGAGAGATATGTCTGTGATATCTCCCACTGCAGAGATGGCCAGATGCTATGACCATAGCAGCTGTTTAGCAGGACATTAGTACAGCAAGTTTGTTGGGACATATATTCCTCCAAATCATATTTCCCTCTACTACAGACCAAGTACTACATTAAATTACTTGCTTACATGTTCCACTTACCTTTTTTTTCTTCTCTTTTCCACTTTATGTTTCATTTGTTATTTCTCTCTCTCTCTCTGTGCGCTACAGGGATAGAGATGGTTTGAATAGGTGGCTGCAAGGCTTTTGTAGCTGATGCTCATGACCAGGTGATGACCTGTGCACCTATTGGGGTTCCCCATTTGATAATTGCATGCAGAACAGCTGTGTAGTTCTTCCAATAGCAAATGTCATAGCAACACACTCCTATAGATGAGTACTCCATGTGGGCATTGGCCCTTTCTCTTACTTGTGAGGAAGACATCCTGAAGTTGTATGAGCTACTACCTCTTATAACAAGACTTGTAGAGATAAGC